>NW_004797803.1:92205-108071 GCF_000002075.1 Aplysia californica
GTGCGTGTGTGTGCGTGTGTGTGCGTGTGTGTGCGTGTGTGTGCGTGTGTGTGCGTGTGTGTGCGTGTGTGTGCGTGTGTGTGCGTGTGTGTGCGTGTGTGTGCGTGTGTGTGCGTGTGTGTGCGCGTGCGTGTGCGTGTGTGAATGTGTGTGAATGTGTACGTATGTGTGTGTGTGTATGTGGGGGTGAGAGAAAGGGGGGGGGAGGGAGTGTGTGAGAGAGAGTGATACAGATAGAGAAGGAGAGACACAGTGACAGACATACAGACAGAGAGACAGACAAAGAGAGAAAGAGTGGGTGCCATTGCAAAATACCTTATCGCTACAGCACAGGCTCTTTATATCTCGTAAATTTTAATGTTCAACACTCCCATCTACTAGACATTGATCATTTATGAGGCAGGCTGTGCTGGTCCTGCCTATCAATCATGGCCAACGAGGACACAGAGGAATACAGTATCCCAGCACACAGACCAAGATACAAGATTTTTTTTTTTAAACTCTTTCCATTCAAAAATCAAACTCAGGTCTACTGAGTGCCAAGGCAAAGAGCCTAACTTCTACACGCGACTCTGGTATATCTAATTAAACATGAATAAAAAGAAAGCACAAGACAAAGTGGAAGACCTATATATATATATGTATATATAAATATAATATGACCCTGAGGCACAACATGCATGCAAAAATGAGCAATTACTTTTGACATACGGTATTATTAATTGGGAATAACCAAGATGAGATAAAGAGTTTTAAAAAAACATCCAAGTAACATCTGATGACGGCAATGAAAATGATCATGAAAAGGGACTTTTCAAACAAAATAACTTCCATTCAGATGAGTGAAAAAGTAAGACAGACAGAAAGAAATGACAGAAGGAAAGGAAAGAAGTTGGACCTACTATTTGTTTGTTTGTTTGAGTAGGTGTTTTACGGCACTCTCGATTCAGTTTTGTTCTTAGGACCTACTTCTAGGGGCGCTCTCCAATCACTCATGATAAAAAGAGGAATGAACATGAATACCTAGCCAATAATACAAACAAATAACTAGTAAGATAAATTCCACACAGTAAATTTATTAAACATATTTTTCTGCTGCCAGCACAAAAGGAGCTCTTTGCACAGTTCTGAAAAGTAAAAAAAACAACAGATAAACTGACAAACCTAGTACATAATAATATCGATGACAGTTCAGACAACTTTTTTACACCTTCAATCATGCCGCTGTCACTGAAATTTCTCCCTCAGACAAACTAAAAAGGGGTCAACAAAAAGATGTAAGTCATTATATGAGGCCTAAGAGTCAACAACGAGGGGTCGGAGTTAATTCAAGACATGAATAATTAATAAAGGGTCAACAACATGGGGTCGGACAAACTGTAAATTTCTAAAAGGTCACCAAGCAGGGTCGGACTCAAGTCAGGACATGAGTCCTGAGGGTCAACAACGAGGGATGGGACTAAAGTTAAATTTATAAATGGTCAATAACAAGGCATCGAGGCTTAGTCAAGACATGAGTCTTGAGGGTTAAAAAC
This sequence comes from Aplysia californica, assembly GCF_000002075.1. Lineage (NCBI taxonomy): Eukaryota > Metazoa > Mollusca > Gastropoda > Aplysiida > Aplysiidae > Aplysia > Aplysia californica. Next base: position 93,741 of record NW_004797803.1, read on the forward strand.
GTTGGGTCGGACTAAAAGAAAAGTTATAAATGGTCTACAAAGAGGGATTGGAGCTAAGTCAAGACATGAGTCCTGAGGGTCAACAACGTGGGGTCGGACTAAATAATCAACATTAGGAGTTGGAGGTAAGTCAAGACACGAATCCTGAGGGTCAACAACGTGTGGTTGGACTAAAGGTAAATTTATATACGGTCAACAACGAGGGATAGAGGCTAAGTCAAGACATGAGTCCTCCTGAGGGTCAACAACGTGGGGTCGGACTAAAGGCAGAGTTATAAATTATCAATAATGAGGGGTAGGGGTTAAGTCAAGACATGAATCTTGAGGGTCAACAACATGGGGTGGACTAGGGGTGGACTAAAGGTAAAATTCTAAAGGGTCAACCAGAGGGGGCAGACCAAAGTCAAGACATGAGTCCTGAGGGTCAACAACATTGGGTTGGACTAAAAGAAAAAATCATAAATGGTCAACAACGAGGGGTCGGAGCTTAGTCAATAGGGTCAACAACATGAGGTTGGATTGAAGGTCAAATTCTAAAGTGTCACGCAGAGGGGACGGATCGAAGTCAAGACATGTGTTCTGAGGGTCAACAACGTGAAAAAGGATAAAAGGTACAGTTATATAAACGGTCAACAACGAGGGGTAGGGGTTAAATCAAGAAATGAATCTTGATGGTCAAGAAATGAATCTTGATGGTCAAGAAATGAATCTTGAAGGTCAACAACATGGGGTCGGAAAATAGGCAAAGTAAAATGGTCAACAACGATGGGTTGGAGCTTAGTCAAGGCACGAGTCTTCAGGGTCAACAACGTGGGGTCGGACTAAAGGAAAAATTTTTAATAGTCAACAGCAAGGGGTTGGAGCTTAGTCGTTAGGGTCAACAACATGGGATTGGATTGAAGGTCAAGTTCTAAAGGGTCACCAAGAGGGGACAGATCGAAGTCAAGACATGAGTCCTGAGGGTCAACAACGTGGGGTCGGACAAAAGGTAAATTGGTAAATTTATAAACGGTCAACAACGAGGGATAGCTGGGGCTAAGTCAAGACAAGATGTCCTGAGGGTCAACAACGTGGGGTCGGACAAAAGGCAAAGTTATAAGCGGTCAATAACGAGGAATTGGGGTCAAGTCAAGACATGAATCTTGAGGGTCAACAACGTGGGGTCGGACTCAAGGTAAAGTTCTAAAGGGCCACCAAGAGGGGTTGGAGGAACGTCAAGACACGAGTCCTGAGGGTCAACAACGTGGGGTCAGACAAAAGGCAGAGTTATAAACGATCAACAATGAAGGATGGGAAGTAAGTCAAGACACGAGTCCTGTGGGTCAACAACGAGGGGTCGGACTAAACGTAAAGTTCAAAAGGGTCACAAAGATGGGGAGGACTGAAGTCAAAACATATGAGGCCTGAGGGTCAACAACGTGGGGTCAAAATAATAATAATAACAATGCTGATCATTTCTATAGCACTCACTCCCGTGTGAACACAGCTTTAGGCGCTTTACATGTACAAACTATTTTTCCACTCGCATACGTGCGCAGGCACACACACACACATACACACACACACACACACAATCACGCACACATTACACGCACACACATCTACTTGCTTATCACACGTTACAAAATGAGCACATACAAATACATAAAATAATATAAACTATGCAATTCGCAAAATACATAAATGGATGCATAGAGTCATTTACATAAACATTGTACTGAACATGAGTCTACTGACATAATGATTTCATTAAATGTGTCTTTAAAGATCTTGTAAATTTAGACTCAGAAGCGGTATGTCTCAAGGGTTGGGGAAGAGAGTTCCAAACTGATGGAGCAAGGAAAGCAAACGATCTTTCAGCTAATTTTTTTTTAACCTCCCTTTCTGGGACTCTTAAAAGATACTGATCGCCTGATCTTATTTATCTAGAGTTTGGAGCACAAATTTGGATGAGATCACTGATATATGAGGGAGCTTTATTATTGGCACATTTATGATATAATATTGTAATTTTATATGCTATTCTAGCTGACAAAGAGAGCCAATGCAACGTTCTTAACATGGGAGTAATGTGATTCCTCTTCTTTTTTTCTGTAGTACTAGCCTTGCAGCTTGATTTTGAAAGTGTAACTTGTGAAGAGTGGTATTTGGTATGTTAGTTAATAAAGCACTGCAATGACCGAAGCGTGAAAACAAAGATGACACGAGCGTTTTCAAAGAGCCTCCATTCAAAAACAGATACATGTATATGACAAAAGAAATAGTTTTTAAGTGATCAACAACGAGGGGTTGGAGCTAAGTCAAGACGTGAGTCCTGGGGGTTAACAACGTGGGGTCGAACCAAAGGTAAAGTTCTAAATAATCAACAATAAGGGGTTGGAACTATGTTAATAAGTCCTACTAAAGGGTCACCAAGAGGGGTTGGAGCTAAGTCAAGGAATGTAGGGTCAAAGTAAAGTTCTAACAGGTTAACAAGAAGGGATCAGAATAATATTCCAAAGCTTTTACAAAGAGGGGCTGGAGTAATCTCCAAGAAAGACATGAAGACCTGAGTATATACACATTGGCTGTTGAACCATTTTTCTTATAGTAAACAAGCTTTTCATTGTGTTTAAAAAACCTATTTTGTAGCGCTATAAAGGCTTTCAATTTTGTTGAATCAGTGGACTTCAAACTTTTCACAACTCCAAACTTCAAGTTAAGAAAATACTGGTGGTATCAGAACGTCTATCACAGAAGGTCAAAGGCCAAACTAACAGCTTGCAGCGCTTGTTTATTTGTTTTTGATCAAGTCATGATTGATTGAGTAGCTGTTTTACAACACTATCGACCCAATTTTACCCAGTCAGTTAACATTAACAGCACAAACAAAGTGCAAGAAATATTACAGAATAAAAAATCCACTCCAACAACCTCACACTCAAACTCAAAATCAACAGGAAGCTCTGCCCCCACCATTCTACCCCTGCAACCTCCCCCCCCCCCCCTTTCCCCCCAAAAAAAGAAAAACCTACACTGCCCCCTCAACTACCTCCCGCCATGGCCATGGCAATATCTACAAAATTCTACTCTGACTCTAACCTATCCACCTAGCTCCCTATCAACCTATCTGCCTATCTCTTCAGCCCCACTGCGTCATTTTAAGCTTGAGTGTGATATACGGAAATCGTAGCAACAGAGCACTGCAAGACCTGTTTGACCAGAAAAGTGCTAGACCTTCTGTTGTCACCAAAGTTTGCATTGAAAGTAAGGAACAAAACCTCTCATCATTCTATATCAGTGACAATGTTTCTAAGTAGCTTCATTACAAAATCTCCATCTGGACATCATACATGGAATATTGTTTTCTTGAGTCTTTGCTGGTTTTTACAGCACTATCAACACAATTTATTGTACGGTGAGCTGGTCTCCGCAAAGCGAGTGCAAGGGCACACCCATCTTCGCTTCAAAGATGTGTGCAAGCGAGATATGAAATCACTTGATATGGGCTCTTAGGTGGGAGACACTGGGAGCTGGTCTCATCAGAGGTGAAGCCCGACTGCGACAGGCAGCTGAAGACAAACGCCATCACCGAAAGAACAGCCAGAGGCTACCAACGCATGAAGACACCATTCACAAGTGCAGCCATGGCTACAAGGACTGCCATTCTGTGTGAACCTGTTCAGCTACAGCAAGCGCTGCTCTCGAACCTGAAATCTCCTATGGCGCAGATCCATAGTATCCTGAGACTGAAGGATGCCATGCCATCAACAATTTCACATGAGAGAAATAAAACTGTTAAAGTAGTCCATGGTAGTCATCTGGAGGAATTGACATGTCTATTCAAGAGTAGCTGCATATTGAAATGATTCTTGATGCCTGGCAATTGTCTGTTAGTTCTTGAATGACTAATTGAAGAAAAATTATTGTTTCACAGTGCTATTGGCACAGTTTGATCATGTTAGCACAACACTCATTTGACTGGATGGCATGTGCAGCGCGGGGATGTTACCATCCAGGGTGAGTGGAAGGTCCTTCCTGTCAGGGCATGGTATCTGCTTCTTTGGTAGCTGTTAACTGTTGGCTTGACATCTTTCTAAGAAAAATATATAAGGTAGCGTGAGTTACTAAATTTGAATAAAGACAATGTACATAGCTGCAATAATGGTCACTTAGCGCACACAGGAGAAATAAAGTTACGAATGACCCTACAAAGGCATTCTCCTTCCAACAGCTATAAGAAATAGTGGTAGTTTTTGATGGTGTATATTTTAACGGGGCAATTTTTTAATTTAAGTGCCAACTACAGATTTTCCTAAAATCTGCCTTTCATAGCACTTATTAAAAGGACGGGCAGACATTTTTTAAAATCTGTCAGTACATATGTTTAAAAACTTTTCCTTTATTTATTTTTTCTTAAGAACTTACATCTGTATAATTTGTAAATTTTTCAAAGTAGAAAAAGGGTCGCTATAAAATTGTTTGCTACCGGTTTAAAAAGACAGACATTTATAAAAATCTGTCAGTATATATGTTTTATCATTTACCCTTTCCACCTAAATGCCAAATTAAAACTTTAAACTTTAAATCAGAAAAACCAATTGGTATTTTTCGAATTTTACTTCAATAATAAATAAACAAGTAGTGTTCCAAGACATATTTCCCAGACAGATACCTCCTGTAGATGCTCCTGTCTGTGGGTGCTCCTCCGGCTGGTCCTCCAGTCCGCGGCTGGTCCTGGTGATGAAGACGTGTCAATTCAAACAATCGTCTTACATCTATGGGCTACAGTTTTGTATTTTTGATTCAGATAATAAAAAGACTCGTTATAATATTATTTGCTACCAGTTTAAAAGGACATAAGGACATTGATAAAAATCCTGTCAGTAAATATATTTTATAATGTTCTCTTTTCACCTAAATGCCAATAAAAAACACAACAAACTTTCACCACGAAATTAAAAAAAAAAAACACGAAATTTATTTTTCTAATTTTACTTTAACAATTAACAAATAATTTTCCAAGACATATTTCCTAAACAAATACCTCCTGTAGATGCTCCTGTCTGTGGGTGCTCCTCCGGCTGGTCCTCCTGTCCCCGGCTGGTCCTGGTGATGAAGACTACAATCGTCTTACGTCTGTACAGTTTACATTTTTGTTTCAAAATATAAAAAGAGTCGTTACAATATTGTTTACCACCAGTTTAAAAGGACAGAAGGTCATTAATAAACATTTTTCAGTAATTACATTTTATCCTTCTCCCTTTTCACCTAAATGCAGCAATAAAATTACCTTTAACAAACCCCTCCCCCCCCTGTAATTATAATCAAATAATGTTCCAAGACATAGTTCACCCCCCATGGCGGTGCTACTGACTGAAGAGTCTTTAGGCCATTCCCAAAGTGGGGACATAAACCATGTTCTTGCGAATAGTAGAATTGTAATTGTAAATCAGCTGATTCATCAATATCATGCTCATAACTGTGCCTGGACTGCAAGAGGGAACTGCTGCTTTTTCTTTCCAGATCCATACTATCGCCATTTCCTCTAGTTCTTTTGTAGGTTTGTCAAACTCTTGTGACCCACTATTTCAGGGGTGCCTTGATAAAGCAGACTTTGTGCTGTTGAAGCTAAAGAGGTGGGCAGAGAAAGTTTGATTCCCTGTAAGGACTTCTCTGTTGACATCCATCCCTTGGCGCTCATATGACCTTATGCAGTTGCGAGCGCCTTAAAACCTCGACTGATTCAAACAAGAAAGACATAGTTCCCAGACAAATACCTCCTGTAGATGTTCTGTCTGCGGGTGCTCCTCTTGGTGGTCCAGGTGGTCCTTAAGGAACAATCCAGTATACACGCCACTCCAACATCCTCACACTCAAACTCAAAATCAGCAGGAAGCTCTACCCACACCATTCTACCCCTGCAACCCTCCCCACCCCTCCCCCCCCCAAAAAAAAGAAAAACCTGCACTGCCTCCTCTACCTCCCGCCATGGCCATGGCAATACCTACAAAATCCTACTCTGAACCTAGCCTATTCACCTAGCCCCCTATCAACCTATCTGTCTATCTCTACAGCCCCCACTGCATCACTTTAAGCCTGAGTGTGAGATACGGAAATCGTGTTGTCTGTGGGTGGTCATCCGACGGCTGGTCCTGGTGATGAAGACGTGTCAATAAACATAATCTTCTTACATCTATACAGTTTGTACATTTGTTTTAAGAAAATAAAAGAGTAGTTATATTGTTTTTTACCAATTTAAAGGACAAAAGGACATTAATAAAAATCTGTCAGAAAATACTTTTCATCATTTTCCTTTTTTATCAATATGCAAAAAATAAAACTTACCTTTAAATCATAAAAACCAATAGGTACTTTCCTAATTTCACTTTAATAGTGAATTAACAAATAATGTCCCAAGACATATTTCCCAGACAAATACCTCCTGTAGATGCTCCTGTCTGTGGGTGCTCCTCCGGCTGGTCCTCCTGTCCGCGGCTGGTCCTGGTGATGAAGACGTGTCAATTAATACAATCGTCTTACATCTATACATACAGTTTGTATTCTTTTTGTGAAAAAATAAATTGTCGATAAAATATTTTTGCTACTGGTTTAAAAAGCATCAAAGGCATTTTAAAAAATTTGTCCCAAAAATATGTTTCATCTTTTTCCTTTTTTCACCTAAACATTTAAAAAAAATGTTTACCTTGTACTTGTAATCAGAAAAACCAATAGGTATTTTTCTAATTTTACTTTAGTAGTAAATTACCAAATACAGTCGAGCCTGCCCTGACGGCCACCTCTATAAGACGGCCACCTGTAAAACGGCCACTTTCCATTTCCCCCCTTGCGTTTTTTTCTATATGATTTAACTTTGTAAAACGGGCACCTGTCCAACTCGGCCTCGGCCATCATATTTTAACACACAGCCCCTATCACATCAAACAATAACACTTGTCTTAGACGGCCACCTTAGTGACTCCATTACGTTTTGTCATAAATTGTGCCTTGGCCCCTGGCGTTGTGGGGGGGAGCTGTCATAATTAAATCACCTGTCGTTGTTGTTTTTAATGTCCCTCCAACTCCAACAGATCATGTTGCGTAGGCCCCTCCCACTATTGACCAATAAGTAACAAATTTTCATCTGCTGGTGGGGTAAGCGTGTGATACCTCATAACCCATAAGCCTCGCCCAAAACTCAAACAAAAATCGTGAGATGAGTGGTCACTGTTTACCCTGTCTGTAACAAAGTAACAATGGACGTCAACATGAACTTGTGACAGAAGCATCGCTTGTTCTCCTCGTGGTGGCGACCCATGAGTTTGTTTTACCGTAGCACTTGGTCCTCCTTGTCTGACACTTTTCGTTTCATTGTCGCTCTCGCACAAAAGCAACAAAAGAAAAAAAAAGAGAAAGAAAACCCTCCAGCAAAGACAACAGCAACAACAATAACAACAACAACAACAGGGCAGCTACTTTCGAGAGACCTCAGAGAGGAATGGTTTGGGTTTTTTTCATCTTGATCAGTCCTGCCCAAGACACCAACTGTCTTATACGGCCACTTCTAACCTCGACAATGGGTGGCCGTCTTACACAGGTTCGACTATTACCAAATAATGTTCCAAGACATATTTCCCAGACAAATACCTCCTGTAGATGCTCCAGTCTGTGGGTGCTCCTCCGGCTGGTCCTCCTGTCCGCGGCTGGTCCTCCTGTCCGTGGCTGGTCCTGGTGACGAAGACATGTCAATTCATACAATTGTCTTGTGTCTCTACAGTTTCCATTTTTGTTTCAGAAAATAAAGAGTTGATATATTTTTACTACTGGTTTAAAAGGACATTAATAGACATCTGTAAATACGTTTTTTATTTTTCCTTTTCAGCGAAATGCAATTAAAAGCCTTACAGCTTGAAAATTGTTTAAAAATAAATAAATTTATTTTTCTAACTTCACTTCAATGTTTGATTACATTATGCTATTTGGACTGGGACATCTGACTGCATTTCATAGAAAGACAGAACAAAATGGTTCGGCCACCTGTTACGTATGTTACCTAGGCAGCCAGCCTTGAGAACCTATAACACCAAGCACTCAAGCTATAAAGGAAGAGGAAGGCCACACAAAAGGTGGATTGAAGTTGTCAAGGAAGCCCTGATAAATCATAGTATCCAAACTGAAAGAGCTGCGGAGCTGGCCTACCATAGAAAACTGCATCTCATCTCTATGCATAATGACAACAGAGGACGAAAAGTAAAAGTAGGTAATTGATCAATAATGTTCCAAGACATAATATTTCCCTGACAAATACCTCCTGTAGATGTTCCTGTCTGTGGGTGCTCCCCCGGCTGGTCCTCCTGTCCGCGGATGGTCCTGGTGATGAAAACGTGTCAATTAATACAATCGTCTTACATCTATATAGTTTCCATTTTTCTTTAAGAAAATAAAGAGTTGATATATTTTTACTACTGGTTCAAAAGGACATTAATAAAAAAATCTGTCAGTAAATACGTAGGCCTCTTATTACTTTCCCTTTTCACCTAAATGTAAAAATAAAACTTTTACCTTTAAATCAAAAGAATCAATAGATATTTTTCTTTTTTTTTCTTTTTTTTGTAGAGGTTTTACGGCGCTCACAACTGCATAATGTCATATGAGCACCATGAGGTGGATGTCAACAGAGAAGTCTTTACAGGGAATCGGGCTTACTCTGCTCACCTCTCTGGCTTCAACAGCACAAAGTCTCTTTTGACTTTCAAAGCACCCCGGAAATAGCGGGTCACAAGAGTGTGACAAAAACATAACAAAAAATGAGGAAAATGACGATAGTAAGGATTGGGAAAGTAAAAGCAGCAGTTCCCTGTTGTAGTTCAGGCACAGTTGTGAGCATGACATTGTTGAATCAGCCCTTTTACAATTCTACTTCAACATAAGAACTGGAGTAGGGTCAGACTCGCTAAATCAGCGTCCGTGAGTAACGAAGTGCTCGCTGGCACTACCCGCAAACAAGCGGACGGGTAACGAGCCATCCGCTTGTGAAGAGTTGTTCCTTGCTACTCATCGGACAGAGACAACATTTCCTTTAGCCAGCGAGCGGAAGGGTGAATGGAGAGACTCCATGCATTCAAGCAGGCAGACAGACGGACGGGGAGCGACTCCTATTGCATACTATTTACACCCTGCCCCCTCGTAAAACACATTGTAGCTAGGTGTTCATGCTGAAAATTGCTCTCCCCTCCCTCCATAAAAGGCCTTTGGAAATTCTATTTTGATTGACTGTGTAGGTGTTTTACGGCACTATCGACCCAAATTCTTTAAACGTCGCCTTCAGGTTAAATTGGAACATACACAGTGCGAGCCACACACGAGGTGAAAGGTTACACACATAGTGCTACGTCACCAGCCTCTCTCACTCCCTGTGGCACCGCAAGTGGCTTGAAACACTGTGCCTAACTAACAAACAATAGACGGCGGGCCTAACATCGAGTCGAGTATATCGTGTGCTAGAGTTAGTCCGTTCGCCCGCCCGTTAAGTGAATTAAATTGTGGAGCGGACCAAAAAAAAAAAGAACTGACTTGAGGTCCGCAGTCTGCTCGCTGAGAGAGTAAAATTGTGGAGTGGACCCTAAAAATGAACTGTCTTGGGGTTCGCAGTCCACTCGCATGGCCGCCCGTTACCCGCTCGCTCTGACAGTCCACGAGTAACGAACCCGTCCATCCGCTCGCCCCAACTCTAATAAAAACGAGAAGGGTGGGGGGGGGGTATTTTTAAAATTTTGCTTTAATTATAAATTAACAAATAATGTTCCAAGACATAATTTTCCAGACAAATACCTCCTGTAGATGCTCCTGTCTGTGGGTGCTCCTTCGGCTGATCCTCCTGTCCGTGGCTGGTTCTGGTGATGAAGACGTGTCAATTAATACAATCGTATTGTATCTATACAGTTTGTATTTTTGTTTCAGAATATACAAGAGGGGATATAATATTTTAACTACTGGTTTAACTCTAACTATGTCTGGACAGTGGCAGCGTCCGGCAGTCGAGGTCCATAACTATGGCTGGACCGATGCGAAGTCATTATTGTATTATGGTACGATCCGAATATAAAAAAGTATGAGCTAACAATCCTTAAGTTTGACCCGGAAGTCAAAGATAAATGAATTCTACATCTGCGTAATGCTTTATTATTATTGATGAGTTTGACTCGAAACAAGTAGTTTTATAAACGTAACATGTCGGGTCGCATTTCCACAAACAGGAGAGAATTACGCGGAAACGTGATTTTAAATCGAGTGTTAAAAGGCCAGAAAAGACATTAATAAAAACGGGTCAGGAGAAATGTTTTATTAGTTTTCTTTTTCACCAAAATGTAAAAACAAGTCTTTCACCTTGAAATAACAAAACCAATAGTTATTTTTCTAATTTTACTATAATGATTAACAAATAATGTTCCAAGACCTATTTCTCAGACAAATACCTCCTATAGATGCTCCTGTCTGTGGGTGCTCCTCCGGCTGGTCCTCCTGTCCGCGGCTGGTCCTGGTGATGAAGATGTGTCAGTTAATACAATCGTCTTACCTCTATACATACAGTTTGTATTCTTTTTGTGAAAAAATAAATTGTTGCTAAAATATTTTTGCTACTGGTTTAAAAAGTATCAAAGACATTTCAAAAAAATTTGTCCAAAAAATATGTTTCATCATTTGTCAATTAATACTATTGTCTTACGTCTATACAGTTTGCATTTTTGTTTCAAAATATAAAAAGAGTCGTTACAATATTGTTTACCACCAGTTTAAAAGGACAGAAGGTCATTAATAAAAAAAAAAAACCTTTCAGTAAAAATACATTTTATCATTCTCTCTTCCCACCTAAATGCAACAATAAAACTTTTACCTTTAACTTGAAAAACTATAATAATGAACACCGAGACATATTTCTCAGACAAATACCTCCTGTAGACGTCCTGTCTGCGGGTGCTCTTCTTGCTGGTCCAGGTGGTCCTTAAGGAACAATCCAGTATACACGCCACTCCAACATCATCACACTCAAACTCAAAATCAGCAGGAAGCTCTACCCACACCATTCTACCCCTGCAACCCTACCCACCCCCCCTCCCAAAAAAAAGAAAAACCTGCACTGCCCCCTCAACTACCTCCCGCCATGGCCATGGCAATATCTACAAAATCCTACTCTGAACCTAGCCTATCCACCTAGCTCTCTATCAACCTATCTGCCTATCTCTACAGCCCCACTGCGTCACTTCAAGCCTGAGTGTGATATACGGAAATCGTAGAAGCAGACCACTTTGATACTTGTTGGACCAGAAAAGTGAACACACCGTCTGATGTCACCAAACTCTGAACTGTAGGAAAGGGATAGAATTGCCTCGTCATCTTTCTAGTTCAGTGATCTCATATAGTGAAGCAGCTTCTGTACAATATCTGAAACAGTACATCATACAAAGAATGTTTCTGACGTTGAGTCCATGTTTTTACATCCCTATCTGCATAATTTCACACAAGCTTGAGAAATCAAAGTGCACAGTCAGCTGTTATATTTGCCAGTTATCGTTCGCTGGTGTAACTGACAGAAATCCATTTCAGGGTAGCTGTGGCAGTATATTCGTCTGGCTGGTTGTCTAAGAGTGAGTGGAAGGTCCGTGCTGTCTGGGCAGGGTGTCAGCTTCTTGGCTGACTGTCAGCTGTTGGCTTCTCATGTGGGTGCTGGCTTTCTGTGAAACATAAATTTGAAGTCAAATTAGTTATTAATTAAACTTTACAGTTTAATCAAAGAAAAGCACATCCAAGGCAATAACAATTATCAAAATGTAAGGGGACAGACAGGCACAAACTACAGGGGAAAGGAAACGAGAAGGTTCTGTCATTGACACCCCTCACCCATCGACAATAACAAAAGGCAATATATTGGGGGGGGTTTGGAGTGGGTTTTTGGGTTGTTTCTTTAAAAAGTGTTTTACGGCGCTCACAACTGCATAAGGTTATATAAGCGCGCGGGACACGTTAAACTTTTTCAGTTGGTAGGAAATTTTGAAATTTGCCCGGGTGGCAGTCAAAGCCTACTCTTATCGATTGTGAACCACCAAGGGATCTTTAACGTGCGCAACTTGCACACGGGCCCTCCGAGATTTTTCGCCCTTGTCCGAGAAGGCTAGGTGCAGGGGTGTGGCTGAAAGACAACAGTAAGAAGGAGCCAGGGAGAAGCAGTAGAAAGGCTGCAGAAAGAGTCAGAAGCCCAGAGGAGGGGGCAAAAGAGATGAGGGGGTGGGGCAGAAAGAGGAGACGAAGGCAGACGATAGAACATTGCTAGAGAGCAGGCAATGAGGTGAAACGAGACAATTTTAGAGAATAATTTTTTTGGTCGCTACCCGGACTCGAACCCGGGACCTTCGAATGAGCGGCCAACACCCTAACCTCTAGGTCACGAGAGCCCCCATATTGGTTTTTGATTGAGCATTATGTTGTATATCGCTATAGAGAAAATCTGTTCATGTATTTGACACATACAGATTTTCCAAACATCAACTTTTCTTACTACTGATTAAAAGAATGGACAAACATTTACAAAAATCTGTCTGCGAAATTATGAGTTAAAAACTTTTTTACAACTTTGATACTATGCATTTCTTGTAGACTAAATATTTGCACAACAAAGATCTTTCCTGGGTCAATAATATTAACAATGACTTCCTGTTGGAGCATTTAAAATACCAAATACTGGTATAAGCGCATCTTTGAATTCACCGCATTCTATCAAAATAAGCCAAACAGTAGAAGAAACAAATTGTAGCATGTTATAAAGAAAGGACATTTTTATCCTTCTAGGAGATGTTCTTCACATGATTGTGTATTTTTGACCAATTAAAACTTCCACTATTCCAATATTAGTGTGACAAGAAAAAGATGAATGCAACCTATTGAAGGAGGGGTTCCACCTTCAGTGACACGAAGCAACCAATATCATAAATTGTTCTCAGTTGAATTGATTTAACAAGCAAATATTCAGGTCTTAGGTTAATTTTAAGACTCATTACTCGACATGACCAGGGGCATTTTTTGAGAGACACCTAAATCCAAACATGTAATTTGAAGTTGAACTCAAAACTCACCAATTATTGGTACTTTTTAATTTCTAAAGTAGTAATTGAGTTAATGTCCTAATAGGGGAGGTCTGTTAATAGGGGGAGGGGGGAGGGGGGGAGGGAGAGAGAGAGAGAAAGAGAGAGAGAGAGAGAGAGAGAGGGGGGGTGGTTGCAGGATGTGGAATACTGAAAATAGAAATTACTAAATCTGAAGGAACTAGGAGGAAGGGGTTGGGGGGGTGCAGTTTGAGTAGAAAGTGTGCACAGGAAATACAAGTGAGAGAGAAACAACGGAACTAGCCCAAAATATGGAAACGGGGAATGAAATGACCTTTCAGTACGCACAATATGTACGATGAGGAGGAATGGGGAGAGACGAAGAATGAGGACTTGATAATAAGAAATAATATATTGTAAAGCGCATAGAGCCTGCTGTTGAGCGGGGATATGCGCTATACAAATGCTATCTATTATTATTATTATTAAGAATTGGAATACGGTTAAATATCAAGAAATACGACAACAAATAACATACCTGAATATTTGCTAAGATATAATGGAATCTAAATCTCTATGTGTCGCCTGATCGCCTCGGTTTCATTTGCACAGGAGACGGGAAGGCAGTGTCCAATGTAGTTTTACTACTGGAATCACAAGTACCTGAAATGTCGCCAGCTTCGAACTGATTAATTTCTGCTCAAAGCGCCCTAAGAGAGCACGAACTGAATTGTATTCACCAAGTAGCTGTCTGCTGATTGGCTGTTGGATCTCCGATTTCTACTCATCAGTCACTTTTTTTTTTAGTTTAGAGTAGGCCTACTGTAAACGAGGCGTCACAAAAAGCGTCGACTAACATAGCCACGAAGACAACGTTGTGTGTGTGTGTGTGTGTGTGTGTGTGTGTGTGTGTGTGTGTGTGTGTGTGTGTGTGTGTGTGTGTGTGTGTGTGTGTGTAAGAGAGAGAGAGAGAGAGAGAGGGGGGGGGTGTAGGCCTTTGAGTGTTTGTACAGTGTAGGACGGGGATGGACAAAGTACATGTAGTAAAATACAACAGTGTGCAACTTTTTTGTGTGTGGGAACGCTAACTGCCCCACCAACGCCTCCTTTATTACAGTTAAGACTAATAAGAGTAGGCGTTGTGCACGACCCATTCGTCTTGAAAGAAATATTCTCTCTCTATATATATATATATATATATATATATATATATATATATATATATATATATATATATATATATATATATATATAT
>NW_004797803.1:111112-172179 GCF_000002075.1 Aplysia californica
TCTCTCTAACCCCCCCCCCCTCTCTCTCTCTCTCCGACAGACTTATACACTTGGAAAATGGCAGTTATCAAAAGAAATGTGACATGCAATTAATACAACTGCTAATTGGTCAAATGGGCTACTGATGTTAAAACCTATTATTTTCCTTGGGTTTTGGATATGCTCAGTGTTGGAAGCACTAAATTATTTGAGGATTTCTCAGTGAAGTAAAAAGTAGGCCTGTTGATCATTCTGTGCAGAACATAGAGGAAGAAGTCTGTCGCAAGTATAATGTTTTCTGTCTGACAATTCCGTCCTAAGAAACAGCTGAGTATATCATCATCCCACGGTATTGGAACAGAAGAGTCATAGCCTTGTTAAAAACTCATAGCCTTCCAATCAATAACTATCTTCATCGATAAAAATTAATAAATTCTCCCTTATAACATGTGTGACGTGCAACTCTCATGAAATTGAAAATAAATTTCACGTTTTCTTTTTGACCATCAAATGAAATTGTTAATTCCTCCCAGCCTGACTAGGCCCAGTGACAGAAACATGCAATGTTTGACCCCTCGTAAGAGATATGTGTACAACAACCTGTACTTTTTCATTTTTGGAAACTTTATTTAACAAATGAGTGTTTTATATGATGTGATGTGGGCCAATGTGTAAACCAAGAAGGCGGGTGGTTGACGGGTGCTCAAGTGTGGTTTGCTTCTTTTTTCCTATCAAACATTTATCGTCCTTATCTTTCCTCCTTCTTTTTTGTGTTTGTTACTCTCTTGTAACGCCTCTAATCTAAGGCACTTATATAACCTTATTGTGTTGCAAGTGCCGTAAAACGCTTACTAAAAAAACAAAAACCAAGAAGCAGCGAATGTTTTGTACCATTTTTTTTTTCAAATGTAAAATATGTTTCTACTCCCCCATGCGATACAATCTACTGTATATTTAGATCGTTTAGGCTTTGACCCTGCCTGTCAGGACCAGCCCAACCTGCAAAGGATATTACAACATCCAAGCAGAAAAACCGAGGTACTCTATAAAAAGGTCCCCCACACAGAAAGCGAACTCATGACTTCTGCATGTATTGGCGAAGTGCCTAACTGAACTACTACACCACATATGCCTCTTCTTGTATAGCGAGCTTATCGATACAAAATTTATTGAAAAGTGGCGCTGAGGTAATGCCCATGGCAGACCACAAGAGATCAACTCTGAAAGAGACAGGCAAAGAAAGAAAAATTGATGGAAGCTTTGAGGCCCATCTTCGAGATGAGACGGTTGAGAGTGAGAGATATGGTTGGTTGACCGAGAATGGTGAAAACTAAAATTGCTTTCTTTGGGGGGGGGGGGGGGGGGGGGTGAAATACGGCGCTCGCAACTGCATAAGGTCAAATGAGCGCACAGGACACATTAAATTTAAACATTTTCTGTTGGTAGGAAATTTTGAATTTTGCCCAGGCGGCTGCCGAAGCCTACTCCTATCGATTTTAGACCACCAAGGGATCTTTAACGTGCGAAACTTAAGCTCTAGGGCAAGAGAGCCCCCTAAAAATAAAATAGCTGGTGTCTAATGAGATGTAATAATAGTAATAATCATCTTCTTCTACTTTGCGTTCCCCTATTATTAGAGTTTTAGAGGTACAAATGTAGTTGACTGCTGATTCTTCAACCTGCAGGGCATCTTTTTTTTTTTTTAAACCGTTTGTGACAATTTTCCCTACTTTGTAGGGCTCCTTGCTATCAGGAAGCCACATTCCAATTTCGAAGGTACTCTGCAAGTTTTTATACAGACTAGAGTATTTTCAGTTCTGGTAGGAATTTTTAATTTCGCTCAGGTGGCACCCGATGCCTACATTGTACTCTTTTTTCAATTTTAGGACCTCCAAGTCCAAGGGATCTTTAACGTGCACAACTTGCACACACCACCTCCGAGATTTTTCGCCCGTATCCGAGAAGATTAGGTGTTAGATTTTACCTTCCCTAAGCTGTCCCCGCGGTTTTATGCAAAAAAAAATCTGAAATTATGCAAACTGAGCCCAAAAATGTGAAATTATGCAATTCTGTTGATTTTAACAAAGAATGATAAAGGAAAATAATCCAAAATAATGCAAAAAATGATCAAATTTTGCTAAATTATGCAGGGTGCATAAAACCTCGGGGACAGCCTAAGATCAGGGGTGTGGCTGAAAGACAGCAGTTAAAAAGGAACCAGGAGAACAGTAGAAAGAGTCAGTCAAGAGTAAAGTAAGGGGAGATGAGGCCGGAGGTGGGGGAAAGAGGATATGAAAGCAGGTCACAGAACAGGACAAGAGAACCGGAAAGGAGGAAAAAGGAGAAAACTTTTGAGAAAAAAAATGTTTCATTGCTATCAAGATTCGAACCCGGGAACTATTGAATGAGAGGTAAACATCGTACCCCTCCTAAATCACCCGAATCCCCATAAATAGTAATAATGATCGAAAAATGATCTTTTAAGTGAAGCATACTTTTAACTCTGTGTTCCCTCTATATGATGATGCCACATTTCAGAAGCTGTGTCATTGTGCGCAAACATGCTCTTGGGTGGGTGGTTGGCGGGTGCTCTGGTGTGGTTTGCTTCTTCTTTCCTATCAAACATCTATCATCCTTATCTCTCCTCCTCCTTTTTTGAGTTTGTTACTCTCTTGTAACACCTCTAATCTTCAGCACTATATGGCTTAATATTACGTTGCAAGTGCCGTAAAACTCTTACTAAAACTAATTCTTTTGGGAATGGTGGAGTGGGTGTCCAAATGAACTTTTACAGCAAACTCCCCAAAGAAAGTGACATAAGTGCAGAAGACTGCCTATTTTATTAGAAACAATCTTGTCTTTGAATACGATATCATATATATATATACAATGGAGTACGCTTAAATAGAAAATGGCAACTCTGAAAACAGCAGTTAACAAAAGAAAATAGAATCCCCAATATTTTTCAGTGCTATATATTATGAGTAATCTATCAACAAAAACTGAAAACAGCTAAACCTAAAGAAATCCAGCAGTCCCGCAGATTCCACTGTATTTCAACACAACTGAAGATAAAACGTAATAAATACAGAATAAGCAAAGGCAGTAGTTTTATGTGATTTTAATAATGGACTCCTCTCTCAAAGCGAAACTTTTTTTTTCTTGGCACCGGGAACAATCCCAACATTTGAAGGTTTCTTAGGATGCTGCCTCTTGTTGCTCTTAGCTTTTTCTGATTTGTGAGTTGAGCTGGGAACTGAAGTTGATGCTGAAGACACTCCGACCTCTTCAGAGTCTGAATTCCTTTTGCCAGAATTTAAAACATCCATGTCGTAATCCGAATCCTCTTCGCCTTCCTCGTTCTCCTCCACCACATTCTTTAATTTTTCTTTCTTTGTCTTTTTCTGTTTGCTAGTGTTTTGTTTTGGCCTCTTAGGAGGGGTTGCATCATCATTCTGACCATTATCCTCATCAGTACCAGGTGAGTCATCAATGTCATCATCATCATCATCATCATCAGAATTAGCATCACCAGCCTTGCCTTGCTTAAAAATTTCATCTGAAATTAGAAAATAAAAATACAAATCAACAACACACCAGTGAAAAAATATCCTACAAACAAAGAGCGTATTTTTAATATACAATAAATACATGTACACTGAACCATAGACAAATGTTTGGAAATATGAAAGTAAAATACTCAAAGACAATAAAGTATAAGGTTAAGTAAATTTCAACTCCATTCTTAAAAGAAGTTATCATGAGGTAATTGCAACCCAAATGTAGCCACGTTGATAGTAGAAACCAGGACGAGCATACAAGGTCAAATAAGTTCCGAGGGGGGGGGGGTATTTTTATCGATTAAGACATATATATATTGGCCGTTAGCTACCAAGATAACTGCCATACTGTAGGCCTACATGAAATTTCACATTCAGTTTAAGTGTTAAAAATACTAAAATGTCTTTGATCTCTGCTAAAATAGAAAATAAATGCTAAGCATGACAAGCACATAGGACTATAAACTACATCAATATTGCAAATACTTTATAAGAGACATGTCGAAACATGTTCGGTCTCAGCTTCTAAAACCGCAATAGTAGATTAACATTGTGTAGTTCACTGAGGGCTGATAATGTAATTTCTTTAAAACTTAATTTCATACAATTAGTAAAGTGAACCACAGTACTACATGAGAAATTCAACCATCACATTATGGGTTCTGTTCAGCACATTGGATTTGACATTAAGGACCAGAGGAACCATCCTTTAGAAGGGAAGTATTTCAAAAACTCTAGAAAGTAGCATTATTAAAAACTGTAACAGTAAAAAAAAAGTTTATAAAAATGATGACTTTGGGCACAAATGGGCAATCTCCAAAGAAATCTTTTTTCCACTATAGGGAGGCTAAAAACTGTTTAATTAATTTTTTTATGACCACTTCAACTCAAATTTCAGGTGAATGTTTCATGCATTTCTATTTATGGAAAACCATTTATTGAGACCCTACTCTATGACATTGCAAAAAAAGATCAGCGTTTAGAAACTTTTAGGAGTGGGCTCATTTGTGCCCGACAGATTAAAATACAAATATATATATTATTTTCCTGAACCTACCTGGATATAAATCACTCATGTCATCATTATCATCGTTGTCACTGTTATCATCGTCCCAGTAGTTGTCTCCGCCCCCGACACTGTCGCTGTCTGACGTGCCACCAGTCGGCTGCCGACCACCGGCCCGAGGAACAAACTTCTCACCGGTCTTTTGACACGTCTCCCCTAAGGCGGCAAAATACAGAAAGGATGTGTAAAGAATTCAGATATAATCATATATTACCACATATCAATGGTGTTGCACTATAAATCATGTAAAAGAACTAATTTCTTGAAAATGTTTCGTTGCGCAAAAATTTTCCAAAACAAAAGATTGTGATGAGGGAAGACATAAAAGTTAACCCTCAGTAGGCTTACTTTTATATTACTTATACTGCATGTTGACTTCTATTATCTAATTTAAATTGAAGATCCACGTATATTGATCTTGACAATCATTTTAAAACCAAAAGTTAACCAGTGTCCTCCAGTTTCATGGTTAGAGCATAACATCACTGACAAAGAGTGAAAGGAATCCACTTTCATTAGCTTTTTTGCTTGAGTAAAGATAAATACATTAATAGTCATTTAGAGCAGGAAAAAAGTGAAAGACAGACATCAACAACAGAAGTGAATGATAAAAGTAAAGTCTCCCATTCGCCCCCATCTTTAGCTGAAGATTTCATTGTGATGCAAAACAAAATGACAATAGCCACACAATACTAAAAGGTACAAGTTTTATGTTTTGTTCTGATAACACGCACGCCCAAAACTCTGATGTGCATAAAATAGAATCATAAGCGTTTTTGAATTTATGTGTATGTGTGGGAGGAGAATTTTAATCCAGAAAGCAAGTTATTTTGTACCTCTTTTTCATAAAAAGCATAACATATGTAGGATGTCACAACGACTACGTGGAAAGTGGAGTCCCTGGATGTGTATATTAAGCAAAATAAATTCCAAAAGGGGTGACCCAAGTTACTTTCACCGTCAAAAGTATAGCACTTACATCTCGCAAGAGCCTTCTTGAACTTTTTTCCTTTGACATGCCTTTCAACGTCTTGGGGAGCTCGGCCAATGTGTCTGAGAGTCAGCTTACAAAACAGTTCATGCCTAGATGATGTGAAATAAATATGATTCTAACAAGCAGCAAGAATGGCACAAGATTATTGAGACAGTATGATGGAAAGCTTATTACAGTCAAACTTCATGGTACTGCCACCTCCGCTTACCGCCAGGTTTTGCCAATGTACAAAAAGCATCCCCTATATATATAAACAATGTATTTGCGCCTTTACACTGCCATCTGCCAACTGTCTCAGTTGTACGGCCCTTATTAAACTACAGAAAATTTACCCCGTTGTATCGCCAGGAAAGTGGCCGCAAGAAGTACACAGTACACACAGCACATCCCCTCAGTGGTTGCTTGACAATCTTTCACACAAAAATCTCAACAAGTTAGGCCCAGGTCTACATCAAATGCTTTTCCCCGATTTGCTACCTCCCCATCTATCCCACCTCCCCACCTTCATTTGTACATTTCAAGCAATATGGATACATCTCCAGTGATGTAGTGTGTCGCAAGCGAACACAATATAATGAATAATGCAGAAAAGTATAACTAAAAAAAACACAACTTTGTGATTCAGAATCAAATTCCGCTCCTCGCGTGAAGGCGACTAAATATGATGCGCTGATTACAACAAAAATGCGACTTCTTTTCGGCGGCCTCGGTCAATACTCTTTTTAGATAGTAGGAATTACATTTTTAAGTCACCTGGGGAAACTTTAAAGGAACCTCGACATCTCCACCCCCTGTCAAAATATCTGGCGTCGCCAGATATCAACCCAGTATCTTACAGGCTGGCGAATGCCTGTCGGGTTTTTATTTAGTGAGGACTCCCGCTCAAGACTAAGTGATAGACATAAGGGAGATAACTCATCAATTCATCTAGTTCAATTGGTAAATAAGTTCCCCTGACCTTGGGCAGTCAGTGCTACATGTATTTAACAGAGGACATGAAAACCTTGTTGTACCACCAGCCCAGCTGTACCGCCAAGTCCATGCTCATCCCAAGGTAGGCGGTATAACAGGGTTTGACTGTACTTTACTACTGTCATTCTTTAATTCAAAAATAACTGTTTTAGCAAAAGGCTAGGAGAATTAAATATATATAATGCTTACATCACACATTTTAGGGTGATAATCCTTCATTTTCAATTTTATGTAAATAAACACATACACTTTTACAATGAAATGAAATGCTACTTCAAAAGGCATTTTGCAATCTTTTTGCGAAAGATTAGTACATGTGTACACCTTAAATTCTAAAAAAGTGGGATGGATCTATGAATAGAAAATAGAACTGATATATTATATATATGACAGGCATGGGAACTTATATATATCTTGTACAGGCCCTGACTCGATGTCATACTTTACATTAATATGTGAAAAAAGAAGACGAAGAGGGCATAAAAAATTTTAAGTATACATCACTCGATACAAAAGAAACACACAAACACAGATATGAACTTTCCCGAAAGACAAGGGACAGTAGATATCTAAAATAATTCTGGCAGGGAAAATCATTTCAAACATATAATGTTCATGCTGGTATGTTCTGTGCTAGGAGAACCTGTAACCTGAAACTCCTGATCGATCCCTAGCAGCAGATTGAAAAAGGCAAAAAACCTGTCACATTGTTGAACCTAAACATGTAATGAAATTTTAATGAACCCACTGGGTCCTTAATTGCCACCAGTTTAGTTTCGTAAGAGTTTTACAGCACTTGGAACACAACAAGGTTATAATAAGTAAGTGCGAAAAGAATAGAGATGTGCTACAAGAGAGTAACATACACAAAAAGTAGGAGGAGAGATAAAGACAATAGATGTTTAATAGGAAAGAAGGAGCAAACCACCGACCACCCCCTTGCCACCGATACACTGGTGACAAATAATAGAACCGCCAGAGCGCCAAATCATTGGTAGACAGGTGAACGAAACAGCATTTCATTGTTGGACGCAGCCATCCATTCCAATTTAAAGCAATGTGTACTACCGCAACTTCGGCTAAGGTCTTATTAAGATGTATGCGCTAATGTGGAAGATGTGGAGAGAGCAGTTTCATGAAAAATAAAATGATTTCGTCAAATATAGAGGTCATGAATCTCTGCGGGGCCAGGCAAAGGAGTCATGATAGCTACAGTGGGCTGAGCGAGTCAGGGATCAAAAGGTTAAAAAGTACAATTTTAAACATTGCATACAGGATAAAAAATTCCTACGACTATGAGACAAGTGCTGTAAATGTAAAACTCAAAAACTAAGGAAAAGACAAAACTCACAAATGTTTTTTCTTGGTACTAGGCATGAGGTGTGGTTGATACTGCTGGTAGTTGTATGCACGGTGCTCTGAAGCCTTTCTGAACTTTTTCCCCTTCACATAACTCTCAAGAGCACTGACAGTTGCTGGCATCTCATGATTTGTAAATCTGCATCTGATCTGTGAATTGAGAAGTAAAAAAATTACCTAAATGAGTTACTACAAAAATTGTCTGAATTAATGTGTGTGTGTGTATATATATATATATATAGTATATACGAGGGGCATTTTCGAAACAGTGACATACGACTGTCAGAAGGGTACTGAATTATGGTATTGTAATTATTGAAACAGGCAAAAATTAAACAACAAAAAAACAACAGACAAAGACAAAATGTAACAACTGTGGCGGTCTTAAAATCTACAGAAGGTTCACTGTTTCATGATTTCAAGATGACAATGACAATATAATACACACTGTAGTAAGAAATATAACTTCATGCCAGGAAGCAAAGGCATTTTGATTAACTTTGCAAAAAGTCGTAACACTAACTAAATACTGAAGACAGTGAAGAAGCATTTGGACCGAAGCATTTATATAGGCCTAGAGGTTGACAGAACAAGATCGACAGTAGACAAAATAAAAAGATATTTGAGGTTAGCTGTGTGATTCTCGTGAAAGTAGTCGAGTACGGTAGGCTACCTATTTGACATTGAAGAAAACAAGGACAGGCCGAGGCGTGAGCCACGGACTTTTGAAGACTGCGTGAGTAGCGGCCGAGGCGCAGAGCAGAGAGTTGTGACCAGTCAGTGCAAGTTGGATTGCTACAGGAGGTGGGTGTGCATAGTTAAACCACATGCGTGTATAGTTAAACTACAATATCATTAATGTTGGTGTGTCCGATGACAAATTGAAAATCAAAAGTAAAGCACTGGAATATCACAAGCGACACTTCAATTCAATTATAATACTTTAAAGTACTGATTAAGGTAGAGGTGAACTTCTGAAAAGCATTCCTTTCGAATTAAGAGATTTGATTGAGTTCAACATTCTACATCACCGCAGGCGGCATTTTTCCAGCAGACAACCAGTGCTAGAATCTAGTTGCCTTCCACCTACCACAATCAGTACCGACATCAGACACACCAACAACGTTGGCGATTTTGTAGTTTCGTTCGCTAAAGTCAAGCAGGGGGGTTTCAGGGGGGCTTGCCCCCCTGCCCTAAAAAAAAATATGGAGGTGGGGGGGTTCAGGGGGGCATGCCCCACTGAATTTTATCCTAATTTGATGTTTTGCAGTTAGGTTGCATCCCTGCTCTTTGTGTAGCCTAATTCAAATAGTATTTGGTCTTCAAGACTTCTGGATTTCTTCTCTGAATGTAAACAAATGGATCGTGGACTTTAACGAACGGAACTACAAGATCACCACAACGTTAACCTGCCAAATATACAAACAACCAAATTTTAATACTGCACTTGACTTGATCTAGAAGTCTGGCACTAAAACATCACCCGCTGTTTTTCCTTGTCCAAAACCAAAGACGGAAAGTCGTCTAAATATTTCTGTACATCATTTGAAGCCATGGCAAACTAGCCTACACTGTGTTGCATCAAGAGATAGAGACACGAAATATTGCACAAAGTTTATATTTAACCATGCGCTTCCTTGTCAGCCATGTTTTTCTCTATTTCCACTTTCGGTTTTGTATTTCCGCTTCCTTTCTCCATAGCGACAGATTGATGCCAATATGGTCGCCGTACCTGGGTGCCCTGGTTAAACTTGATATTCAAAGAAGCTTTTTCTCGTAAGTAAATAATATCAACCCTCTTTTCTTATAAGAGGTGCTAAATTCAACAGCCCATACAGACTGACGTATCATAATCGACTAAACTAGAGGGTAAATCCAAACAGTCCGATTTTAGGTGGAAATTGACTGCTTTGTTGTCATTTTTATTTGATAATAATTACGACCCTAATAATTAATTACACTAGGCCCTAGATCTAATATATAGAATCTAGGCCTAACGTCGTGATGCTTTGAAACACTATTTTTGGGAAGATTGAAGAATACCGGACCACTCGTACATTATTGCACGAGAAAGTGGGGTAGGCGGGGCGGGTGGTTGGGGTGGAGGAGGGGGGAGGGGGGGTTCAGGGGGGTCTCCTCCCCCCCCCCCCCCCCCCCCCCCCCCCCGACAAAATGTTAATGAATAGATCTACCGGTCCGAGATTCTCCATTGAGAGATATTAAAAACGGGAAAATTATGAATTCCTAAGGTTGAGACATAGGCAAAGTCAGTCCGCTGGTCCGGTATTCTTCAATCTTACCCTATTTTTTTATACTTTTTCTCAGTTACCCTCAAAAGAGAATGCCTTTTTTTCTGGAAAACTTTTAACTAAGTTTGAGAGCGAAAGTTGGGAGTTTACAATAATTTATCCAATTTAAATTCATAAACTCAATCAACATTTCACATCCTGAAAATATAGATCTAGATCTAGATCTAGATCTAAATTGTATATCTAGATTAGATCTAGATTCTAGATCTAGAGACTTTTAATGTTTTTGTTTTTTTTAGATTATGCTGCTTTATGAACTCTAAAAACAATAAGCGCATCTCTTCTTTTTGTTTGACTTTTTTTTCCTTTGTTTTTTCAGTGTAAAATACTAGATCCAAATCTAGATACAATGGAACTCGGATTTAACGAAGTTGTCGGGCCTGGCCTTCAGTTTTGTTGAATCCGAGTGTTCGTTATAACAAACTTGAGGTTTTGGTGTAGATAATTACAGGCATCGAGCAAATAATGTATAATTATGTATTCGATTTTCCTTACCAAAAGTAGTTTGGTTTCAAAGCATTTTCGTTTCTTTGATACCCAAGAAATGCTGGAAAATTCCAGGAAAATACACTGAACTCTACCAAGCAAGCACTGTGCAAAAGGGCCAATTAGTTCAAATGTACGCCTGTGTCATCAGTCATCTAAATAACATACTGTTTGCCTAATAAGTAATGTTGCTGTGTAGAGCCTAGCATATAGGGCAACTGTTGATTCCACTGTCCCGTGCACAATTCATTTCATAGATCTATTTCAAGATTAGCTTATCATTATAATATTGATCAACGGCGGATGTGTCTCGTTTGTATCCCTACTGACGTTCCACACCCGGACAGCATGTACCCCCACCCTCTATTCTCCCTGACACTTGCACACACAGTCACATGTTATACGTGTGCTTGCAGCCTGTCTGACCCTGATACACGCTAAGACATGGGTGGGTGCTAACAACGCGTGTGTTGGTATGAAAGGAGGCCGCTGATTGGTCGCATAAAGCAGTTCACCCTGCAAGTGGCTTCGTTGAATCCGAGCTGATTCATGTATGTGTTCATTGGATCCAAGTTATTTTTATTGATGTATAATCTGGGGAATCCAACTCTTTTCGTTGAATCAGAGTTTTCATCGAATTCGAGTTCCACTGTATTACGTGAGCAAGAGAATCATTGCCTCGAAAGCACAACACCTCAAATTAGGCTACATCTTAATTTTTATTTTATGTTCTTGAAACAACTAGCAAAAACACCAGGGTTCCAATGCTCAATGCAATGAGACACTAGGTTACCAACAACTTATGACCAATGCCATAAATTATTCATGTTCAGTGCCTCTTTAGTGCAATCAATTGATTTCAGTAGATCTGTTATCTATAAGTGGAAAATTCAAACACTTTTTTTAAAAAGTATGCACATTTTTTCATCTGTGTCTTTTGAAGTCACTGTGATGACTTTGAAATAAACACTTTCATAGCCTAGATTTATCTGCCCATCACAACAAAACAAACAAAATTTTGAAAATCTGTCATATCGGATCAGTCATGGGCTTTTACTTTTAGAATCCAAAACACCTCCAAAAAAGTTGTAGTTTTCATACTACAAGCACTGTTTTATGATCTGCTTACTCTGAAATCTGTGGATAAATACATACCTGCGGAGAGGACTAATTTTTCTGAAAACTATTTAATTTGATTCAAGTATCTTGCACATTTTATATTTTTAAGTTTTTATTTTCAGTTCACTTGAAGTTCATCTTATTTTTCTTTCTTCCAGCAACAGAGGCTGGTAGAGGAGCACCATGCAGTCAGGAGGTGAACTGCAGCTGTCATTGCAGGGCTCTCAGCAGGAGAGGGGAGCCTTGCTGCCTTCAGATCCAGGAAGAAACGGTGTGTATGTTGTTGTTATTATCAATCCTGCAACATCTGGGCTCTCACCCTTCTGTCCAATGCGCTGTAGTGATAAGTGCAGGTTTGCTGCAGTTTCTGTAGTGTTCTGTAGAGTGTGTTGTCAAAGTCAGGTCTCGGAGGGAGAAATATGGTGTGTAAAGGAACAAAAACCTTAAAATTTTGAATGGGTTTTACACTTTATGCCCTTTTGAAACTGGGTGGTTTTATTTTTAAAGTGGGCATTTATATTTATTGCTCGTGTATATAACAGTGCAAGGAAAATACAAAAAATCTAAAGGAAAAGTTAATTTTTCTGTTAAAGTGGAAATAGTCCTGAAAAAAAGTGGTTGGATTTGACAGACGGACATCTACAACAGTGTTATTATAATGTAGGAAAAAAATGCAACTGGAGAGAGTGGGAAGTTGTCTTGTGTACAGGTGATTGTCTTGGACAGGTGGCTGTTAGAGCAGGTTAGACTGTATATCAAAAGTGTTTTTTGCGTATAATTTCTAGATGAACCAAATACTGCCCCACAAAAAGTGGAAGCCCAGCATGTGTGTACTAGGACAAGAAAGTTCAGAATAGAGGGCTGAAGTTTACTTGCGGGAAACTCATTAGACCACTTACATTCAAGAGTTCCTCATAGGGCATGAGATGGACGTCTTCACTGGGACCATTAATAAATAGGTTTTTATTTTTCCCTGTGTCAATTAGAGGAATTTGCATCTTGCAGTGTACAAACTTTTTTCTGTTCATCAGTCATGTTTCCCTTTTCTTTTTCTTTTTCATTTGTATCAGAATATGAAAGTTGAAACAAAACAGTTTTTATATGCATGCATGTGAACATAATTTGTGTGCTTTTCAGCCTTCCTGCCTGAACTTCGGTCAAGCGTCACAGTTGATAAGACGAAGCCCTTGCCAACCTCACTACAAAGTGACTTCATTCCTGAAGACATTTTGTTTGCCCTCACTCAACCTCCAGCCACCAAAGACAAGTTGGGTCCCCCGTCACGAGTTAGGAATCTAAACACCACTTCCGTGAGTATGATGTTTGTGTTCATTTGTTTTTGTGCAGAAACTAATGACACTGATGTCATTGCTACAGCTTTTAAACAACAACAAAAAACAACAACCAGAAACATTTCTCCCATTCTTTCTTTAAAAATCCACTGTTTTAAATGTAAAGTGCATTTTGTTTTGAATTTTGTTCTAGGGAGCATTTGAATTGAAAGGAATTTTCATAACTTTTCCCACTTTAACTCTTCACTTCACAGACAGAATGAGAATTGAAAGTCTGAACAGATATTACAATTTGTGACAGTATTTTTTTTTTTTCAGGACAATACAGACAGAAAATTTGTCATTGAAAATGTCTTAACAAAAGTAGTTCTCTGAACCAAAAGATTTTGGTTTGCTGTCTCTCGTAAAAGAAACTGTTGAAAAAACACATGCTTCTGTTGTTGTTTCCTGAACAGGGTATCAGCCGGCCCCCTCCAGCTAACGTATGGAGCCACAAGCGGAGAGATCGCTTCAAGCACTTGATGGAAAACACTCCTTGTGCCTGCGGCGCTGGAAAGTATGAAAATATTTTCCACTTTACACCTTGATGGGATTGAGTATAGATGGACTAACTCCAAAATTTTATAAAGCCTGATTTTTTTATTTTGTTGTAAAACAGTGTCAAATATATCATCACGATAGTTGGTATAAAAATTAAACCTAGGAGAATTCATGAAATAGTGACTTGAAATTTCAGTTGAATTGGTTTATGATAGTTTAATCAAACAGTATTTAGCATCTTTTTAAAATTAGGCTTCCTGGGAGATGGCCCATCTGTGCCCAAGACAATCAATATTTTTTTTCTTTTTGAATCATACCAACCTGATTTATTCACCTCTTGAATTGTCTTAAACCGTTAAAAAGGGTAATTAAATACTAATTAAATCCATTAGTAAGCCATGATTAACCTGCTTCCTCATCACACCTTCAAGAGAGCTGAATGTGCATTCCTAGTATGTAAAACCTCCTGCAACTACTCTTTCTCTCCCCCCCCCTCCCCCCCCCCCCCCCCCCCCCCCCCCCCGACCCAAAAAAGAGGAATTATTTTTTGTTACACCAAGCATTTACCAAATGGCACTGGGCAAAGTACTCTCATCAAAAATTTACTGAAGGTACAAATGCAACGTCCACAACAAATGTAGATACAACAACATCAGCAGCAGCATTTGAAAAGAATGAACTCTCAGGTCTACCAACCTTGTTTGATTTTTGTTTGGAAAGGAGGGGGGGGGGGTGGAGAGGCAGTGATGTTGGTGGCAGGAGTGTCAGCCAAAAAACATGATAATCTGCAACTGCAGGCTGTTCCTTATGGATATAAAAGCGCATTATGTAAAAGTCACTTTTTTGTTTCCACAGGGACATTTCCTTCTTGTACGATGTACCTCAGTCTATGGTTCACCCCGCAAAACCTGACCTCCTGGACAAGAGTGCAGTAAGAAAGGGAGATGATCAGACCATTGGAAAGGTAAGATTTTGGGGTCTTGTTTTTATTGTGGGAAAATTCATTTACGCCTTTCCGATTCTCTCTCGCTAATTTAGTGTTTGTAAAAGGTCGGTGTGCTAAAAAATTGTCTTCTCTTTTTACTTCATTTTGGTCTTCTTTTTCATGTGCTTGATCTGAAACAGGCATCGTCAATCATGTTTCCCCACCAATTTCTCTTCTCAGATTCTCGGAAAAAAAACCCACTATTTTATCATGAATTTTTCTATCATCCATCTGTTTGGGTTGTGAAAGCTGCAAAATGCAACTCATGGAAGGGAATTACTGAATGAATGGAATGTTAAGCCTGCACTGTACTATACTTTCCCAAGACAGCTCACCAAAATGTTCTCTCTTTTGTATACCTTCTGCAAGTGATTTATGACACTGGAACTTGTTTTGTTAATATTTTATATTTCCAGCCCCTCCACCTCCCTGACACGCTCATTCCTGATGAGTACCATATCGTCAAGAACAAGGGTGTCCTTGGTATTGAGTACCATGAAGAGTAAGTCAGCTTTTTACTCGACAGATGTCTGTTGAATTTTTAGCCCTCTCTTATTGTGATTTTCTTTTTTTTCAAGTCACAGGGTGGTTTTATGGTGTCACTGGGAAGTCCTACGTCTGCACTTTCCTTCCTTCTGTTGTTCCTGTGTATCTGTCTTGCTTTTTCATTGCATTAAATGATGGTTATCATGTCGATGAGCAAAGATTTCAAGTCACAAAAGCAACAATGAAAATGTCAAGCAAACTGGAGAATGAGATACGGCAAGGTGGGACATCTGTCTTTGGTTTTAGGATATGTTCTTACCTTGTTTTTCTTCCAGTTAAATCAAATAAGAAATTTCCGTTGTCATTAATGGTTGTATTAGTTAGAATTATTGGATGAATAGACAGAGAGTTATGCTTTTTATAGGTAACCTACAGTTGAAAGGTTTATAGTAATTAATTTTACTTTTGTATTCTTGAATGACTTCCTCATTTTGAAATCACTTATTGCGATGTTCAAATGAATTGTAATTCTTATTTTTACCTAGTGGCATTCATTTGCAGGTAATAATTGATTATTAGAATGATGCAAAAGTGGGAATGTTCAAAATCTTAAATTAAGGCTTGATATTTCTGAGCACTATTTTAGACTTGAGTGTGATATATTATAATTGTAAAAAACCACCAACCTCGTTGCTCAGCTGGATGATAACTTTCTTGTTCTTCTTACAGCAAGTACAGCACAAAACCAGAGGATCATGAGAAACACTTGGTTTCCTTTCCCTCCATGTGAGTATTGTTACTTTTCCTTATTGTATTAATAACGTAATAACAAATATGTATGCATATGTGGTTCTGTTCAGACATGCCCAAACATCCTTGAGCATGACCATATTTCGTCTTTTACCATGCCCCTCTCTTTTTTTTCAGAGGTACCAATTTTGAGGATGAATAGGGAAATCTGGATTTCTGAAATGGTCCGGGTTTTGTCTGATGTGTGCATTTCATATTACACTTTGTATAAAAATAGACTTGATGCAAAGTGCAGTAGACAATATGATCTGTAAATCGGAGTTCCCACGCACACATTTCCATGAAATCCAAAAAGTTTAAGATTTTTTCGTTTTGTTATTTTGTAGACAGTTGGTACCTTATTTTTTAAATAACAAAGCTTATTTCACCAAGGAAACAGAATCCATAAAACAATCACTTTAAATTGACAGTGGTAGTTCTGTTTTCCCCCCCACAGGAAACCAGCCAGTCGCTATGAAGTCATTCAATTGAAGACTGCTTTGAACAACATGCTGGACAAAGCAGGGGTCAATGACCTTGACACGGACACAGGCACTGGACCCACACAGGTACTCTTGAACTGCTTAAGTGTATGTGGGAAAAAATAATCTGTTTGTATTTCTCCTGAATCATATCGCTCTTTCCCAGGATGATATCAATGATTTTGAGCATGAATGGACTGCCATACTCCAAAATGTTCTAAAACTAGTTTCTTTACTACATTGTAAAGCAGGATCAAAAGCATCATCCTATCTTTAATGGTGTAAAAACTCGACTCATAAAATTGTTTGAAACATCAATACGAAATTAATTTTTAGTTTGAAGTGGTCTTTGGTAGTCTGATTACACAATTTTAAGCCCCCAATGTAAAATAAGTTTTCAGGGAGGTGGTCCATCTGCCCACTCTTTCCCATGACACTATGACCTGTTTTTAAGGAATGATATTTCCTGTATTCTCAAATAAAGTATGAAGTTTGAGAAAGAAACTGCCCTGCAAATGAGTAATGAGGGTGATATAGTGTTGCTTCATGCTTGTCTCTCTTTACCCTGGCTTACTTTTTTTTTCACTCCGACCACCCCTACCCACCCCTCCTGAAACTATATTATGGTGTCTTGCTGTGTCTTTCCATCTTTTTTTTCTATTTAAGTCGGCTGTGAAGCATTAAAATATGCTCTCTCATATAAGAAAGAAAAGAGAGATAGAAAAAAAGAGACACTGACAGAGAGAGAGAGACACAGACAGAGAAAGAGAGAGAGAGAGAGAGAGAGAGAGAGAGAGAGAAAGAGAGAGAGAGAGAGATTTACAAGTAGACAGATGTGTAGACAGGCACCAAAAAAGGAGCCAACCTTTCTTTTAGAAAAGCATGTAAGTTTGACTTTGTCAAAACAAATTCATAAAGCTTTTCCACAATGATAAACAAGACTTCTTATTTAAATGGATATTCTGGACCTCTTTGCTGTCATGTCTATTTTCCTTGTGCCATGTATGTGTTACTATGTTTATACCAGATGCTAAGATTAATATTTTCATTTATAATGGTACCCCCCTGGCTGTAGACAAAAAGTAAGTTGAAAATAGAAACTATGATGTTTTTACCAACAGCTTTATTCATTTGGAAGTTCTCACCATTTTTTTATTTTTTTTTATTGACGTTTGTGAACTTTTCAAAAGTTTTTATCAGAATAAGAGATTGTTTGTTGTCATTTCATCTGTTCCTCTGCTTGAGGACTTTCACTCTTTAAGCTACTATTATTTTTAGAGGGTTATCCTCTTCCAGCAAGGAAGGCAGGGAATGCTTTGGTCTTTCAGGGAGAAGCACTTACATCAACACTAAGTGTTTTTAACTTTGAAAAATTGCCCACCATCGCATTGTGATATGTGTTTCTTCCACTTTTGTATTTATGTATTGTTCTTGCTTGCAATGCACACATATTATGACCTTATGCAGTTGCGAGCGCCGTAAAACCTCTACTAAAACAAACAAACATATTATTGGGCCTTGAATAGTTCTAAGAGAGTTGACCTCCTGCAGGCCAAGCCAAAGATAGTAAATAACAAGATGGGCCACTCAGCCAAAAAAGTGTCCGCAGGAAGTATGCCCTTTGCTTCAGATGGCGCTGCAGTCTGTTTTAAAGCTCTCTTTCGTTTTTCCAGAAGAAGGATAGGAATAGCACCTCCTTGCGTGCGCAGATCGACTGCTGTTCATCAGCAGTTCGGTTACGTTCAGTGCGGAGTTTTAGGGTTTTTTTTATTTTAATGACCTCTCGCCTTTCATTCTAAAGTCAAATTAAACGAAGAAAACCATCACCTTTTCCTCTGGAAGAGGTTTTTTGTCAGCGTAACCATTTTAAAAAAGAGTTCTTCCGAAATTTATCCCAAAACTTGCTAGTTTCACTTTGATTTTTAAAAACTCAAGTAGGGTAACTCTGTTCGCAAAGAGTGCGCTTTTGTGAAGAGGGCGCCACCAAATTTTGAGGACACTTTTTTAATTGGCTCAAAGAGAGAAGTGGCCCATCTTGTTATGTACTATCTTTGGCGAAGTTAAGAAGTTTGCTGCAAAAGAAATAAAATGTTAGTTTTTATATTGAGCATGAGATGATTCACAAACTAATTCTGAGTACTTTTTAATGAAGAAATATTTTCAAGGTGTTGTGGAACAAAAGAAAAAAGCGGCTGATCCATTGAATCCTTTTTAAGAAAAGTTTCCTTATTCTTCATTTTAAAAATTGTTTTTAGTTGTGAGGCTTGATCATATTTAATATATTTCCTGCTTGTTTATATCCAATGATACATTTAGATCAAGGACGGGGAGTGGAGGGTTGTCTTTATATGTAAACTCAATGCTACATTTAGATCTATCAATAACCTTAAAGAGTTTCTGTTACTTTTCTCTTTAGCCGAAGGCTCTTTAGGTTGTGTCATGGTCGAGCCATACCTGCTCTGAGTTTATTGTCAGTACAATGAAGAAGTAAAAAAGTTTTTGTGACTGAATATAAGTAGCCTATAATTGTTGTAGGCTATCAGTCATGTCATCATTAAGACTTGTAGAAACAAAGGATACAACAATAATTTTGTTTGATTTAAATTTTGAAATCAGAAAATTCTTTTGTTGGTTGTTTTTTTTTTAATTCTATTGCTGTATTTTGTTTTTCCAAACGTCACAAGTAAAGTAAAATACTGCTTCTGCACTTGCCTAGATATTTTGAGACCATCTCACAACAAAGCATTGTTTGTCACATTTAAAAATTATATGCAGTAATATATTAAAGAACAATTGCTTCTTTCTTTTGAAATGCTCTTGTAGTATTCACAATGCTTATGCCATTTTACACTGTTCAGTGTCTGATACGGACCTATCATATGTCAGAATACTTAAGCACAATTTTGTCTTATGCATGTTTTGACAATTGATTGTTTCGTTGCTGTTTTTGTTTGCACAGTAGTAAGTAAAGTCTTTTTGATAAAAAGGAACCTAGTATGCAAGGTCAAAACAGACAAACAAAAAGACAAACAAATAAACAAATAAATAAATGAACAAACAGATCAAGCATATAACATACAAGCAAACCAACAATCAGACATATATCTCGTTTTATCTGCACCATTTTCTTTTTTCCCTGTTTTCAAAAGTTTTTGGGTTTTTTTAAACATCTGGCAGATATCACAGTGAGATTTTTTTTACATGTAGGGCCTTCTGAGTAACAAATAAATACCTGGTTATCTGAATGACATACTTTTTAAAGATTATAACATTTTTAAAACAAATCCTTGAGATTACCTCATCCTGTTGCTATGCTAAGATCATGACCTTTGAGAAAAAGGGATCTAGTACGAGAAAAGAAGAAAACATTAGGGGTGAAGATTGTCATACTGGCGTCTGTGATGTAGCAGTAGACCCCTTGCCATTGCATGCAGAAGACATAAATTCGATTCCCGTGTCAGTGTCAGGGATTTTTTTTGCAATAAACATTTCTGTCTGTCTGCTGGAACATTGCACCTGTCTCATCAGGCATTGGCTTTGACAGGCAAGGTGAAGCACATGCTTCCTAAATAATCTAGATTATATCAATGAGGGTGTAAAACTTCTACCACTCACTTATATACTATAGTTTGACTGCGTTTTGTTTCTGATCTCATGGACTAAATGCTAAACTTTTGGTGTTCTTGTGGGTGGCTGGCGGATGCTCTGGTGAGGTTTGCTCCTTCTTTCCTATCAAACATCTATTGTCCTTATCTCTCCTCCTTCTTTTTTTGTGTATGTTACTCTCTTGTAACGCCTCTATTCTTCGGCTCTTATTATATGACCTTATTGTGTTACAAGTGCCGTAAAACTCTTACTAAAAGTAAACCTTTGCCGTCCTTGTGTATCATCATTTGTGTTTCCCAGATGCATAACCTCCTGGAGCTGATCAAGAAGGAACAGAACATCTACAACATTGTTTTCCATGAGCTTATCAGACAGGTAAGTGGAAGGGCAGCTCCGTTTTTAGGGGGAAAAAAGTAAACTTTTACCCTCTATTTGGAACTTACGTGACCTAGTATGCACATCTGGGCTCTCCGTTCTTTGTGAAACCACATTTAGGTCACCATGACGTCATGCCTGAAAATATGCTTTTCACTTAAATGTAAAAAAAGAAAAGGGCGAGTGCGGGAGTGGGGAAGGGTGTCAAAATTATTTTTACCTGTTTTATATGGGGGGTTTTTACCGCTGCACATGCTTTCTTCCTCATTTACTTTACTTTGGTCTACAACTAATACTCCAAGAGGTGGTGCTGAAAGAAAGATGCTTTTGTTTGCTGTTAGTCAGAAGGCCTGCCTTTTAGTTGTTTTTGTTTTTGTTGTCTGATGCCCTATTATCAGTTGCCATTTTAATAATGTTATTCATATCAGACAATGATTGGCCATGAGAATGTGAGTAAGTAAATACAACGATATTTCAACGCCAAAAACAGAGAAACAGGGTTTGTGAATATTAATGTTTTGATATGATTGTTAAATTTAATTTGGTTAATTTTCGTTTAGCTTTTATCACCTATTCTCCTGATGCTGTAAGAACCATTTCAACATATGAGCCGGACAAATGGCATTGACAATGCGCTGTATTCTGAAAATTAAAATTATAGCCTTATTCTTGGCCTGAATTGGGTTCTTTATTTGTCTGCGTTTTTATTTTTTTTACAGACCAGCATTGAATGTGTTGAGAGAGGTGAACTTTTGGCAGAACTGAGGAACAAGTACAGTGACCTTTTGAATAAAGTTCCTCAACAGATTATGAGGTAATGATTATCTTTTTTTTTTTTCTTTTTTTTTAACTTTAAAGGTTCATTAAAATTTTTAATGCACTGCAATTCTCATACATAAAACTAAAAGATAAAAATGATAACTTTCCATTAGATGTTCTTTTTCATACCATTTAGTATTATTATGCTTTGACTACCTTTAACATCACCCCATCTCTCCCAATTATTTCTTGAGGCAGCACAACCCCAAACAGAATGATAGAGATAGTCTATGAAATTGGTTTCCGTAGGTGGGATCACATCATGTGTGCACTGTTGAGAAGAGCCTAGCCACTGTACCACAGCCACTGTTCGTGAATTGATAATGTGCAAAAAAAAGAGTACAGATTTAGCTTTTTATCATTTCGAATAATGTAATCCACAAAGCTCTTAACACTTTGCAGTCACACAGCCAGCAGTACAAAATACCCCATCTGATCACCCAGTCAAGAGAATGACTGCGACCGAATTATCGGACCTGGTGCAGAACTGTGCTAGGTGACCGGAACGGATAATATTCACCTGTGCATTATTGGGCCAAATGACCGCAAAGTGTTAAGAGTCATTCCCTATCTCATTCATTATTTTGCTACTCGCACAACCCCTGTTATATGCCTGATAGTGGCATTTTCTCTTTTTTTTTTTTTTTGATGGGGGGTCCCTTGCCCATTTCTATTAGATTGATGCCATAAGATTAGTAGAAAAAGGTGCATATGATAGTGTCCAATAGTGTATTCCGTACATACGTATTATAACGTGTAACTGTTACAGATAGAGATTCAAGGAATATAGATATATGTCAAGGGTCTGAGAGCAATGATGATTTTAGATATATGTTAATGGTTGTGGTGAGTGATGATGTGGGATGGTTAATATGTAATGTTAGCATTTTCTATACTATTTGGGGGCACTTTTGACCATTTTTTATTTCTTCTTCTGTTTCTCTAGCTTGCATGAGGAGGTTATGGCCCAACGAGCTTTGGACAGGCGACTGACGGATGAGCTTATGAGATTCAAGGGAACTATCGGGGTCCTCACAAGGTAAAAGGGTGTGATATGAACACTTGATGAGAGCGATGAGAGATAGGAATTATTTGTTGACTTTCTCCGTTCAGTAGCACAACAAAATGAGTCAATTGTTGCTCTCAGTTGTTTCAAGATATTGGGCAAGACCTCAATTTTCTAAAAAACTACACGTTTCTTACTCCCCAACTTCTAGTGACCACAACTTTGAGATTATTAACCCTATCCGTATGCCCTGGGGTCATTTTGTACCCCCGGGGATGTATTCTTCACATTTTAGAATAGCTCTAGTACGAAGATCTCTTTGAAACTTTCAATATTTCTCAAAAAATCATTTTGACAGACTGCTATGTAAAGCCTATGGATCGGATTAAAAAATAAATTTCCTCTTTTGAAAGTGGTGGCACTGAGTTCCCCACGTCATATGGATACGATAGTAAAAACACAACGTACGGATAGGGTTAAAGCAGCAAGGCTTATATTGTTTTCACCCACTTATAGTGCTTAAATGGAGGTTTAATTTAAAACCAGAGGAGTTACTTTCACTGTTGAAATGTGACATGCGACACAGTATTTCATAAGGCTTCACATTTGTTGTTAACCTGTTCCCTGTTGCTAGGGCTCAAACTCAAGCAAATAGTTTTTCCTGGTGAAACTTTGGTCATTTCATAAATGGGAAAAGCATTTCCCTTGAGCATTTTGGTTAAATTTTTCTGTTTTCAGTTGCACAGTGCTTTCTCACTGTCTCATTTCTCGTATTTCTTAAAACTTCACCAAAGACAGAAACCCAAGACATCCATCTCAACTCACACATGATCTGATATGTGAACTATACAGTACATATGTATATTTTTGTTCTATATATAAATATTAGTCCAGCTTTCTGTGAATCATGAGAAGTTTTTCATTTTATTTAGTACTTATAGTCGAAGTATATCAATGGGTGCTACGTTCTAATTAGGTAACTGGTTTTTCAAACATTTTTCAACACGCAAAAAATTGCCCTGTCAATTGAAAGAATGAAAGAAGACAAAAAAGTTATCTCACTGTAATTTTACACTATTATATATAGAGTATTTTGTTCAGAAGACTTACAGATCAGCTTCAGCAGTTGTTTTAGGACAAAAAAAAGTTTAGGTATTTCTTCAAGTTGCAAAGTTAGAGCATATCATCTACATAATTATTTGTCTACTTCAGTGAACTCACCGAGGTCAAAGAGCATGACAAAAAGGTGACAAAGGAGGCTCAGAAGGCTCAGCAAGATGTGAGTAATTTATGTAATACAGATAGAATAACAAAGAGTGAGATGGGGAGAGAGAGAGAGATAGAGAGAGAGAGAGACAGAGACAGACAGACAGACAGACAGACAATAGTGATAATAGATAGCTTTTGTGTCGTGTAAATTTTCACTCAAAAGCAAGCTATACAATTACTCCATAGATATTATTAATATCATCATCATCATCATCGTCATCATCATCATCATCATTTTTTTAAAGCAGAAAAGACAGTGAGTGTCTTCATCATCATCATCATCATTATCATCATCATCATCATCATCATCATCATCATCATCATCATCATCATCATCATCATCATCATCATCATTGTAAATAGCAAGGAATAAAAAAGGATTGAAACTGCTAGAATTTTCAAATTTTATACAGGTTCAACATTTTGCCCGCTAAAGGGCTTCTTCATCATCACCATCATCATCATGGTGGTTATTCATTCTCTTCCAGCTGCGCAGTGCCTTAGCCGAGTCTCAGAAGAACGCCAGCCTGCTGGCCGAGTACCACGACCTGTATGAGCTACAGAGACGACGGCTGGAGAGGCAGGTGTTTATGCTGTCCGAGGAGAGGGAGATTTGGAGCACTGCTGCTTACAGTCTGGCTCTGAAGGTAGGATGGATGGATGGATGGACAGATGGGAAAAGTAGTGAATAAAGGAATGAGTAGAGGATATTTAGTCTTGAGAGGCCGACTGTTATTTATGCTGTCGGAGGAAAGGGAGATTTAGAGCACAGCTGCTTACAGTCTCGCTCTGAAGGTAGGATGGATGAATAGATGGATGAAGAAGTGAAAAAATGGAAGTTGTGAATAAAAAGGTATTTATGGGAAAACGCAAATGGGTGAATAATTACATGTAGCAAATGAATGGAAGACGGAATAAGAGTCAAGTGTTTTTCTACTGCTTACAGTCTGGCTGTTAGGAAGAGTGAATTGATGGGTGCCAGTATTCACGTTTGCTGTTTTTTAAATTCACAATTAACTCTTCTAAAAAACAACAACCATAAATCTAGATAAAATAAAAACATATCAATGCAAAATCCAGACCACCACAAAGTATAACCGTGTGTTAGATGAATGGATGACAATGACATTCACCTTTCACTTTTCACCTATCCCATAGACTGGATGTCCGTCAGGGTGCTTTTGACGATTTGTCCACCAGCTTCCTCCACTCCTTCTGGTCTCCAGCTTTCCTGAGCGTGTCTTTGAGTTTCGGGCCTGTCCATTCCTTGATGTTGTCCTCCCAACTCTTCTTCGGTCTGCCTCTGCATTATGAATAAAGAAATGAGTAGGAACTCCTTGGATTGATGAATGAATGAGATTATGTAGGCATGTGGATATTTTAAAAAGACTAAATGAGGGACCTTATATGGGCTGTATTCAGCCACAAAAAAAGACATACCCCCCTTCCCGCTACACCACAGACGCTGGTTTACTGTTTATTATCAGCATGAATAATGTGGATAATGATAAATCTCAGTATTACTGGGGGGGGGGGCTCCAGTGGCTAAGGGAGTAGTGATTTCAGACTCAAGTAATGTCAAGCAAGTGTCGCTGACGCGGGGTTTAGATGGGTGGTCACTGGGGTGTGTCCTTGAGCAGGACACTACAACCCTTGCTCAAAATACAAGGCGCTGCACAGTGGCGACCAGCAGTGGCATGGTTTTGAGATTGTTCTGTACTGGTGTAATATTGTGTATTTATGTATGCATTTGTGCATGTATTTATGTGCATGTATTTATGTATGTATGTAAACCAAATTGCCCTTCTGGGATCAATAAAATTGTAATTCATTTATTATATTTATTATATTATAACCTCTGTGTCTTTTATGTCGTATTTCTATAAACAGGTCACTGAGGAGTACCAGCTGAGTACAGCCAAAAGATTGCAGCTGTCGGAAAAGGGATGGGTGAAGATGGCCAACCATTTCACAATACTGCTCAGTGATAGGGACACAGATCTCCTCACTAAAATTCAGGTAGGCCTAAACTTCTGACTTTGATTTTCTTTTAAAAACGTGTGTTTGTAGTTGTGAAATTTGGAAAATAAATCAAATGAGGTAGTGCCAAAAGAAGCCAGCATGAGATGGTCACATTAAAAACAATTAGGAAAAGACAATAACTGAGATTTTTGGTTTCATAATAGTTTTTATTTCACTACGTTTGGTTCAAATTTACCAAAACCCTTTTTGAACATAAACACTTGATAACTGGAAATTTCCAAAATTTAAAAAAACTGCAGGTGCTAGGTTACTTGAATAGATCTATATATAAAGGCATTGAGCATCTTGTTTTTACCAGAAAAATAAAAGACTAAAGAGTCAAAAGTAGACCAAAAATAACTTACATAAAGGATTTGAACAGGTGAGTGACTGGAAAAGATCATAATAATTTTTTTTTGAGAGCATCCGAGCAGAGTGGCAAGCAATAATTCTCAATGTCTGTTTCAGAACTAGCACGACTTAAAGAAGAAGAAGAAGAAGAAGAAGAAGAACAAGAAAAAGAAGAAGAAGAAGAAGAAGAAGAAGAAGAAGAAGAAGGAAAAGAAGAAGAAAAAGGAGAAGAAGAAGAAGAACAACAACAAAAAGAAGACGGAGAAGAAGGAGAAGAAAAAGAAGAAGGAAAAGAAAAAGAAGAATGAATAGAAGAAGAACTGTATTACTGCGTTTTGGGAAAGCACTCTTCAATTTCTTTCAGTTACACGGTTAAAGCATAATGCTTTCGATATTGTAATGAGATAGTTTTTTCCAAATCTGTGGTCTGTAAAAATATCTTATATTATACACTTCTTGTTCTACACTGCTGTATACTGACAAAAAGGTCTTTGTCTTATTCCCTGCAGTTTTGAAATGAAAAGACATTTTATCAGCGTAATCATTAAAAAAAGGCGTTCTCCCGAAATTTGAATGTTAATTTATTTAGAAGCTAGTCTTATTTTCATTTTGATTTTTTCACACAAGTAGGGTAACTGAACAGGCTGTGAATTTCGCAATTTAAAAAATTTGGTTCCAAAAATGAAAAAAGGTGTTTTGTCAGCATGCGATGCGGCAGTAAAGTGGTTGTTGGAGGGTGCCACTGGTAGGTCGTACTTTTAAACATTGTCTCTCTTTTGTTTTTTCTTTCTGTGTGTCTGTGTTGCTCATCCCCATCACTAAATGACTATTATCATGCCAGTGTAAGTGTTTTTACTCAAAACTCAAGCTCATGATTTTTATTTCAGGGATTTGTTGAGAACTGGCGTGACCTGATTGAAGACTTCAATATTGCCCTGAAACAGAGAGAGGATGAGATGAGAGAGAGTCTAAGGGGTATCCGTTCTGGTGTTGAAGAATTCCTGAAAACTTTCCAGCAAAAATACCTGTAAGTTCACGCTCAAACGTACATAGAGACACACAGACACATGCATATACCAACCTACAAACGCACACATGCATACTTGTACGTGCACATGCACATGCACACGCACATACACTCAAACAGGCACACATACACTCACACACAGATATATATATGCACACACTCACTCTCAAATAGACACACACATTCACACAGAGAAAGAAAGAGAGAGAGAAAGAGAGAGAGAGAGAGAGAGAGAGAGAGAGAGAGAGAGAGAGAGAGAGAGAGAGAGAGAGAGAGTTAGACGCTAAACAAATAAGGTGTCAAAATTTTTATTTAGCTATAAGAGTGTGATTCTTTGAATCCCATTTTCTCTAAACAGTGAGTCATAGAGTTAGAACTATGCCATTGAGAGAGAGAGAGGGGCAGACGAGAGACAGAGACAGACAGAAAGAGAAGGGGGACCTGGAGGGGGGGGGGGCATTTGGTTGAATTGATTATGAAAAGAAGCAAGCACTCTAGATCTATATCTGTGAGAGGAATTTATCAACGATAACGATTTATAACAGGGATCAAGACGGCGGAGTGATCAAGAAACCTGAAGACGACTTTGCCCGTAACCTGGTCGGCAGTATCAAGTCGTGGGATGAGGTAAGATTTCTGGCCTGTGTGTTTGTCTCTTTTCCCCTGCTTTTGTCATCTGTCTATTTCTTCACATGCCTAGTGATCTGTCTTATTGCCTCTTTCTGTGTCTGTTTGCTTATAATATGTCTGTGTGGCTGTACATATGTATGTTTGTCTGGCTATCTGTTGTCTATTGATGTACTTGTATATAGATTTGTTTGCTCTTTGTTGTTTGGGTAATTATTGTACCCTTTGTATTATCATCCACCACGTACATCATCATCATCAAAATCATCATCATCATCATCACCATCATCATAGTAAGAATAATAAGGAAAAAAAAACCAAAATGGCGAAACGTGAGTATTTGAAGTGTTATAGCATTTTGGAATATGTTCGACATTTCACCTCAGTGGGCTTCTTCAGAAATGTGATAAAAAAGAAATCATCATCATCATCTTCATCATCATTGTATAAAGCAGATATTAAAACGGTTAAGACCTAGTAGTATTTCCAAAGATTTAATCACAAGTTCAACATTTCGCCCTCAACGGGCTTCATCGGGAACATTCAAAATATAAATGACAAGAATCTAGATCTACACAAGCTGTAAAAACCAAAGTGCGTACAACGCTAAAGGGAGCGGAGAGTACAAATCAAAAAGGCCAGAGAGAGAGGAACACTAAGGCCAGAAGTGGTAGAGAGGGAGAGAGAGAGAAAAGGGGACAGGTGCATGGAGGTAAGGAATATAATAACTGAATGGTGCAGTGAACACAAATCGGAAAGGCATCATCATCATCTTCACCAACATATAAATTATCATCATCATTATCACCATCATATAAACACATATATCATCATCTCTATGTTCAGGCCATCATCATCATCATCATCATCACCATCATATAAACACATATATCTTCATTTCTGTGTTCAGGCCAACATCATCATCATCATCACCATCATATAAACACATATATCATCATCTCTATGTTCTGGCCATCATCATCATCATCATCATCATCATCATTATCATCTTCATCATCATCATCATCATCATCACCATCATATAAATACATATATCATCATCTCTGTGTTCAGGCCATCATCAGAGAGACGGATGTCTTTGGTGGAGACAGCCTGCTCAACAACCAGGAAGAGTTGTCCCACATTCGCCGGGAGATGGAGGGTTGGACGGACAATGCCCTCAAAGTGTTTAGCCGTCACCGTGGCACCGCGGGGAAGACCCATCCTGACCAAGTGGCGATGCTCGCTATGAATGAGGTCAGTCGGTGTGTGGGATTTCACATAATAGTAGTATTTGTGATCGTGTATTTAAATATTATAATTTGTGTCTGATTGAGTGTGTTTCATAGAATAATTAAATATCATTTGTGTCAGATGGACTGTTTGAGATTCTTTGTTTGATAAGAACAGGGGGAAAAATGGCGAATTCATTTTCAGGTGATTTGGAGAAATATGAAATTTTTTCGAATTTAGAATCTCATAATTTCCCTCGATATATACAAAATGTTCTCCCTTCAATTCAACCAAGATCTTGCCATGTTTCCCCCTTTAAATTTAATGTAGCATCGAGGAGTAAACTTGAAATAATTCTTTTTAGAATATGACTGCCATTTACTGAGGACCCACAGGTGACCTTGACAATGGTATTTGAAACAAAAACATGAATTGACCTATTTCTTCTTAATGTTTAGAGCATAACGGCAACAATAAAAATCAGTGAATATTTCATTAGAAATACAAATATTCTCTCTCCCTTAAGCATATTTTTTTCCATTGGTCTGACACAGGAAGTTGACCAGTTGTTGACCCAGTTCCAGCACAGGATCACAGGAGAGAATGGTCAGTGTCCACTTTCTCAGACTTACTTTATTTTTTAGGGTGCGGTGGTGGAGCGGTTAGTGCGCTCGTCTCCGAAGCGGAAAGTCCGGGTTCAGGCCTCGGTTCAGACACAGGTTTTTTTGCCCCCTCCTGCCCACCCGGCAGTAATGGGTACCTGACTTTTGAGTTGGCGAAGTAAAGGCGGCGTGGAAAGGTACTGGCCACCCTATCACAATATGCTGAAGGCCCAGGAAGTTGTCACTGACGAGGCAATCCCCCTTGTCCGGATCAGATGCAGGAACAACTTTACTTTTACTTTACTTCTACTTTATTGTCCTCTGTTGCTGTTAAGCGTCAA
This sequence comes from Aplysia californica, assembly GCF_000002075.1. Lineage (NCBI taxonomy): Eukaryota > Metazoa > Mollusca > Gastropoda > Aplysiida > Aplysiidae > Aplysia > Aplysia californica. The sequence continues at coordinate 140,809 of NW_004797803.1, forward strand.
GGGGAGATGCAGTTTTCTCAGAAACAGTCTTAGAATGGATGTCCATCAGTCAAATCAAATGTATGAGGAGGTCATATCAGGCCTGGTCAGGCCAGGTAATGCTGCTGGCCACTGCAATACACAATTTTAAAACAAACCTCTACTTTGCTTCATGAATGTCATCAACCAGGTGTCTGTCTGTATGCTCTTTTATGCTCTTTAAAATCTGTTATCAACAAGACAGACTCTGCAACATTCCAAAGCATTCTCAGCCCACTGTGAAGGGGGTTTTCTTTTTTAAGTGTCAGATTTGAAAGTGGCCTTCTTTAAAATTGCCACTATAGACTCCTAATAAACCACATTTCTGTTGCCTCTACCTCTAGTCCCTTTTTTTTCCTTCTCATTGGTAATTGTCCAGCATTCACAGCTGTTTTCAAGGGTCGACCTCACACAGGCTTTTTTTAATTGATGTTTTGACTGTGATTGAGATTTTTACAAAAAATTTTAAGGATTTGACTCATTTTATTGAGATTATCTCGAGCTATTGCAACCCTTCCTTTCATTTCTGTGGTGCATTTGCCAGCAGATGTATTATAAAGTCTTGAAACAGTGGAGTCCACCTAAACTAAAATCTGTGGGGCACCTGGATTTTCTTCGTTGAGCCGGATTTTTGGTTTATAGAAGTTGCTGAAAGAAGAAAACTAAAACAAGGGATTTTATTTTCTTTCGGTTTACCGCTCTTTCAGATTAACCATGTGTGATTTAACTCTTTTAATACCATTGGCGACTTAAGTCACCGACTCAACCAAGCACACTAAACATTTATACACAAAAAGGGCCCTTGTTCTGAAGTAAATAACAAAGGAAGTCACTCTATATGATAGCTGAATGGTGTATGAAACTGTTAATTTTTAAAGCATGTTTCTTGTGTTTCAAATGGGTTGGGGTTTTTTATTTTAAAAAATACTACCATGGTTTCAGCTTTCTAAAGTGATGTGGTACTTCGCGTTTTTTTCACCATATGAGCCTTAGGTACTGTAAATGTTAGAAGGATTCCTCTGTATTTCAACTTTTGATCTTATTTTCACTGTGTTAGCTCTGATTTCCTAGCATTCACAATAAGATTAAGAGAAAGAGACTCAAACCGTTTCCCTCCCCCCCCCTTCCCTCTCCCCCTCCCTCTCCCCCTCCCCCTCCTGCCCCCGCCCGCTTCCCACATCCACACAGGTGTGGCCGGCCTGATCATCCACCTTCAGAGCGCACTGGAAAACTGGGAGACAAGGCTCATGTCTAGCCTCCAGGGGGTGCTCAACCTGCAGGAGTCGGACTGGGGCAGCCTGTACCAGGCGCTCGAGGACTGGCTGGCCTCCCTTGGCCAGGCCGTTGAGTATGTGGGCACCACACAGAAAGACGAAGACAGACAGGATGGTCGCCCCCACTCTAGGTAGACTTGTGGTTTGAAGGTGTCGCGAGAGGAGAGGTTTTTGTCCCCAGTACTCTTGTTCTTTGTTCTGTGGATGGTTTTTTTTTGTTTTGTTTTTTCTTGCTTTGGGTTTTCTGTTGTTGTTTTTTTTGCTTTGGGTTTTTTGTTTATTTTTTTGGTTTTGTTTTTTGGTTTTTGGCTTTGGTTGTTTTATTTTTTTTTTTTATTTGGATTTGTTTTTGTTATTTTTCCATCTTGTCCAGTTTGTTTTGTTTTATGAGAGTAACCAGCTGACAATACACCTCTCCTCTCTTTTTGCGGTTGTGGTTGAAGTATGCCTACCCCACTCTCTCAATCAGTTAGAATTCACTGATAGGTTTATCGATTGTGTCAAAAATTACCTTGCTTCTAGAACTTTAAATTATCTTTAACTGGAGTCAAGTGGTGGTTACATTATCATCATTATCATCGCCATCAACGTCATGCAATTCTGTCACCTTTTTTTTTTCATTGTCTCCATCATCCGTCTTGTCATTTCAATCATCACACTCACTATTAACTATAAAACAGATAATGACAACAACAACAGCAACAACAACAGCAACAACAACAACAACAGCAGCAGGAACAACACATGCAGCAACAGTAACAAGAACAAAAGCTGCAACAACAACAGCAGCATTAATAAAAATAACAACACAACAACAACAACAGCAACAAAAGCCACAGCATCATCAACCGCAGGAGCAGCAACATCAGAGACAGCAGCAGCAGTTTTAACATCCATATTTGTTAATATTGCATATTTTGTCCATTGTTATGTTTTTCATTTAAATTTATTATTTCATACATTTTGAGAATGGGGTAGGCATCTGCTTTATTTGTGTGTGAAGCAAAGCGCACGCTTTTACCTTGTGATGGTTTGGATTCTGCACTGTTATGTTCTTGTTTTATTTAGTTTTGTTTTGGGTTTTTATAAGAAAAGCTTATTGTGAATGGAAAAATAGCATCTGTGAATACAGGCACATGTCAATGAACTTGCACTGCTTGTCGTGAGCTTTAAGACTAGGAGTTAATTTGTGTCTAGCAAACTAATTTGTTTGAAATGAATATTCAAAAACATGTGAATGGTCTGATAGTGAAAATCATTCTGTTGCAGTAAAGTTTGAAAAGAAAGTTTTAAAAAAGGATATTGGTAAACTTTTCATTTTTTGTATATCTTTTTCAGAAAAAAAAGAAAGCCATCAACACCTTACTATCAGTAAATCAGTTTTTTCTTTTCATTTCTTTAGAGAAACTTACTTCTTTCTGTTAATGGAAAGTAGTTGTAGACTTAACCAATTAAACATCAAAATCATTAACTTAAAAAATGACAATGCTTTATCTGTTTTGTTAGACATAATCCTTATTAGTTGAAATTACGTGATTTAAGAGACTATCAAGTTTTTAAAATATGCCCGAAGCTAATTTCTGACACTGAGACTTGCAAATTAATACATAGTTTGTCGTTATAGAAATAAGATTAAGTTACAACTCTTTTCATGAGGCCTCCATTCCATCACAACGAGAGAGAGTTTAGTTTCTCTCTTGGCACAACTGATGTTCACAGCTGACACTTGTCAGAGTGCAACGCTCACGCAATTTGAGTGACAGCTGTCAACACCAATATCCAGATTATGGTTACCTTCCCTGATCAAAACCGCAGCCTTCATGGGCATTCCACCCAGATTGGGGGCAAATTTCTTCACTGAAAAAAAATAAAGATTGATACACGTAAATTTACTTGAAAATTGAAAGCATCCACAGGTCGACACTGAGTGTAGTAATACGAGATTATGTGTTCATGGTTAATGGAGCTTATTGCTTTGTGCTGCTATGCCCTATGTACTTAACATACACGTAACACATACTTTAAGATGTTTTAATCTTCCAGGATAGAACAATAGCATTTTGACTTAAACAGTTCCTGGTGGATTGTACCATAATTTTGAAAATAGATTTGATCTCTCTAGGTATACAATGCAACAAGCACTTTGTTATGTTTTAATTCTATAGGATGGGACAGTAACCTTTTAACTCAAACCATTGGTTAAAAAAATTGTCTTACCATTTTGAAAATATAACATACTTTATACTATATACTATTATAATCTTAAGTGATGGGATAACCTCTTTTAACTTTTTTTTAAAATGTGTGCGTTACTTTGACAGCGACTTTGCACTCTTTAGTAATCAGATATGTATATATGTACTTTTTTCATTTGAAGATTGACTAATGGAACATAATTAAAGGAATAGTATCCCGTAAAAGAGTAAAATCTACTATTCTCTCACACATCATAGTATGATCTACCTGAAGCGTCTTGGATTCTTTTACACTCTTACTCTATATCTGAGAAAACACGGGTTCTAGATAGATTTTAATTTAGTATAATACTTAGTTTCCTCTTTTTTTTCCTTTTTTCTGTTAGCCATGGCCTCCTTCTCCCCTTACTTTCATGTGCCGATAAAGAATGAAATAGATTTCTATTTTCTAGACCATTTTTCACAAGAAAAATAGAAAAATGATATTTAGCACTGTTGATAGTGTCAGCAATGTAGACAACTAGGTATCATGTATGATTGGGCTGGGTGGGGAAACTATATTATAAATATTTAAAATGTTCTTCTTCTCGAGATTCAGCAGCCCAAAAGCGAATCCTTGTTTAAGTAAGGCTCAGAGAAAGTATTCTATTCTAACCTCTGCACTAGATAGACACTACTTTGTGTTCTTTTGCTTTCACCGTCACTGTGACCTGCTCTTTTTTTCATCTGCCCTCAGTTGCTTTTACAGAAATCCCAGTGTTGGTTCTTGCTTTTTTTAATGATTGCATCTGTTAACCACAATAATTTTAGAAGTTTATTGATAATCCATACAACACATATAATAATATATGTGCAAGAAAAAACTTTCTTTCTCTAAAAAAATTTCTTTTCAAATGTTGATGTTTTTACGCCCCCATCAACACAATTTAAATCATTTAGGAAGGGCTTAAACCCTGCCTGTTAGGGCCAACACTGAGACATACATCTTGATAAAAATTCTTCTCACACACAGGAATCAAGCTCAGGTTTTTTGCTGCGGGGTGGGAAAGGGAGGGGGGAGGCGTGTCAAAATCTTTGTTTACTGGAAAATAAAATAAATTTCAAAACGACTTTCTAACTGCTCATTAAAAAAGTACAATAAACAGAAAGTGATGATTGGCCTTAATGCCTTATTTCAATGAAAATGAATGTCACCATTAATTTATGGATATACTGGTACTTATCGTGTCTCAAGCTAAATATCTTTTTCAGCTTTAATGTTTTTCTCCATGGGTGGTCGGAGGGTGCCACTGGAAGATCCTATTTCTTTTCAATCCTTCGACTGTTTTTCTTTATTTCTATTAGCATACTTTTTCCCATTAGTGTGCGGAGGTATTGCTCTTTAGTCAAATTTACAAACCAAACATTTTTTAAGACCATACCACACCTGCTATAGCATTCTTTGTGAAGTGAAGATGCAAAAATAAATGCTTGATTCCACATGTGCCATGCTATTTCTCTCTGAAGTATTGATATTCACGACGTGGTGAGGAAGACTCAGAAGTGGGCCACCACAGCCAGCAACTCCATAGACAGCGAAGATGCCAAGCTGGTGGAGCAGGTATGTCCTTCAAAAGACGCTGATAATATTGCTTGTAAATTTATGCCATCATTTAAACAATTTACTTGTACTGTACCCCGTTTTGTTAAATTTTGTGTGCTCTTGTTTGTCAACATTTTTCCCATTTTAGTTTTTATGCAGATGTTTTGAATACGCAACCTGAGTCACCAGTGTCATGTTTTCCAATGCAGTAACGCCCCTTTTAGCATTTGAATTCACAAATTTCTTTACAATTTGCAAAAATATCAAATTTCAGTCCCATGAGAAAAAAAAGAGTATACAGTAGGTATAATATAAAGAGTTGATCTTCCACTGGTTTCGTGGTAAGGGCATAACACCATTGGTATTATGATTTATATTTTGTCAGTCTGCCCTTCACTTTTGAATGCTCACTGAAACTGAATCTGTCGGCCCGTATAGCTTCTCTTGTAGTGTCAGTGGGGTTGGCCACATTTCCTGTCTCAGGGCCTTGTGTGTCTTGCAGTGCTGAAGGATGTGTTCAACAGAACTGCATACATGATTATATATAATTTACAATGTTGAAAGTGTCTTGTCTTACTTAAACCACCTCCTTCCTTCCCCCCCCCCCCCCCACCCCCACCAAAAAAAATAATTTTTAAATCCCCTCCTTCACTCCTCGCACCAGGTGAGCTCCCTGCATTCGGAGATGATTCGCTGGATGGTGCAAGTCCTGCTGCGTCTGGCCCCGGACAAGGAAGGCAACTCCAAAGAATCCAACGAGATGGCGCTGCTGGGCAGTGCGTCGGTGCCCCAGCTCACAGAGGTGGCCAAGACGCTGTTCGAGAGCCTGGAGACGTTCTCCAACTACGTCAGGCTGTGAGTTGCTTACTCTTTGGGATGTGGTAGAAGAGAATATGTGAGGCAACTAGGTGAAATCAGGCGCTCGTCAAAATAATGAAATTGAATAAACTGGCTTTTTCCCACCGGTTTGGTAGTTTTTACCTAATTTTTATTTTTTGGCTCAAAGCCTTTTATATCCATTTTAAAAAATGTCTATGTGGATTTTACTGCAAAACGCTGATTAAAGGTACAAAATATGTAATTTGTCCGTTTCCACAGACTCACAATCTAAAGAAATGACAAAACTTCTCGCTAATCTTGCCTCTAAAACCAGGCAACCCCCACCTCCTTCAATCACAAATATCTCAACTTGTATTCAAGAGAAATAGGTATTTCTTTCATCAAAAGAAAGGCAAATAAACAGACTTTAAGATGATACTAATAACTAATAACTAATAACTAATAAAAGTGAAAAAAAATACCCATCTATCTTAAAGGGAAATCGAGATATTTGCAATTGAAGGAGATTGGATAAACTGTTTTCTGGGGTAAACTTTGCGAGAAAATGGCCGCCAAAGTTTGGTAACTTCTATAGGTTTATAGAGTCCTTGAAAACTAGAAATTCACATATTGTTCCTTTAATAAACGTTTTTCGGTAAAATTCAAATGCAAATGTATTTTTATATGGACAAAAAAGGTGTTGAGCCAAAAAACAAAAATTCGACCAAAATTGCCAAACTAGAGGAAATGCCTGTTTCTTCGATACCATATACGATGCCTCAAAATTATTTGGTCGCTTAGAAAACTCTCCTTGTCTTTTAAAGAAAGGGGCAAAAGCTTTACCTTCGATTTTCTCGAAACAGCTTTTTTCGGGATAACCCCCTTGTGCTTAAAATGAACAAATGATCTAGATTGTGTTGATGGAGGTGTAATATACCTACAATAAATTCCAATTGACAGGTGCTGCAACGGGATCGTGATGGAGAACACGCAGGCACGACAGGACAACAACGAGGACAACGCGGACCACGAGCTCAAGGATCTACAGAGGCTCAGGGTGAGTTAATATGAGTTTGTTGGGGGAGGGGAGGTTTTGGTCTTTGTTTTTTCTCTTAACCCTATCCGTACGCCCTGGGGTCATTTTGTACCCCTTGTGTTGCATTCTTCTCATTTTAGAATACTTCTAACTTCTAGTACACGGATCTCTTTGAAACTTTCAGTATTTCTCTAAAAATAGTTTTGACAGACTGCTATGCAAAGCGTACGGATCAGATTAGCGAGTAAATTTCATCTTTGAAAGCGGTGGCGCAGAGTTCCCCACGTCGTATGGATACGATAGGAAAATACGACTTACGGATAGGAGATGGGGTGGGGGAGGGGTTGGGCGAAAAATCGTCTAGCTATAAGGAATATGCTCTTCAACCCTTCTCTGTAGAATATCTTTTTTTTTTGTGGTTTGTTAGGGAAAAACAAAATCATCATCTTACGTTAAAAAAACTAAACACACACACACAAGACACAAGAGGGCAGAGATTGAAGTCTTGACCAAGTTGAGGCAAATGGGAAGCCTTCTGTCATGCATGTCCATGCATTGAGCAGCTGCTGCATTCTTCCCTTTTGTAGTTGTTAGCACCGTAATTTTTTTTTTTAAAGAGTTCATCTCCACCATAATGCGATCATATTATTCGTCATAAAGGAACGGTCTATTCTCCTGCTCACATGGGTAAGTCACAAGGGGATGGGGAGGGGGAGGGAAAAAAATCTTCTCACTATAAGAAAAATGCTCTCCAACCCTTATCTGTTGAGTATCATTTTTTTGGTTTGTTAGGGGTAAACAAATCATCACCTTACGTCAACTTACGTTTTAAAAAAGCACAAGAGAGCAGAGATTGAAGTCATGGCCAATTTGAGGCAAGTGGAAAGTCTTCTGTCATTCATATTCTTGCATTGAGCAGCTACAGCATTCTTCCCTCATGTAGTTGTTAGCACCATAAAAAAAAATTGTTGGTGGTTGGCGCGTGCTCTGGTGTGGTTTGCTTCTTCTTTCCTATCAAACATCTATCGTCCTTATCTCCCCTCCTTCTTTTTTATGTTTATTACTCTCTTGTAACACCTCTAATCTTCTGGCGCTCATATGACCTTATGCAGTTGAGAGCGCCGTAAAACCTCTACTTAAAGGAACGATGTATTCACCAGGTCGGTACATTAACACAAGGAGCTCTCTCGAGTGGCACTGATGAGGAATCAGATTGAAAAGTTTGTCCAAAGGCCCAGAAAAAAAACCCAGTGGTGGTGGTGGTGGTGGTGGTGTGTGTGTGTGTGTGTGTGTGTGTGTGTGTGTGTGTGTGTGTGTGTGTGTGTGTGTGTGTGTGTGTGTCTGTCTGTCTGTTTGTGTGTGTGGGGGGATGTGTGTGGAGTTGTTGTTTGTTGTTGTTTTTTGGGGGGGAGGTCGTGGTGTTTTTGTTTTTGTTTATGAGGAGGTTGGTTTTTGTTTGTGTTGGGGGGGGGGTGTTGTTTGTTTTTTGGGGGGTTTTTTGTTTGTTTGTTTTTTTGGGGGGGGTTAATTCACGCACTGAAAGAAATCGAATTAATTAGCGCGCATAATCATCTGATCAGGATGTTCAGAAAAGGAGGCCAGAGGATGTTCTTGTCTGTGTTTGTCTGGCAAACTCTAATCGCCTTTAGACTATATTATGTTTCTGTCTCGTCCATATTTAGATTGAAATTGTGTGTCATGTTTCAATAATCTCATACTGGTACGTGAACGTGACAATTGAAGTTTAGTCTTATGATCAGCTCCTTTTTTCCCTTGTTTTTTTTTTTTTTTGGGGGGGGGGTCTTTTTTTCGTTCGGGAATGCAGTGAGGTCGCTTAACATGAGGATAATTGCCGCTGGGACATTATTTCTTTAGGGTTCCTGTTGTTGTTTCTGGCTGTCTCTGTCTGCTTTGTATTTTTTCTCTGGTCTAAACGACAGATGTGGTATCAATGTGCTTTCTAATGAAATCACCGGTGGGTTGTTTGGTTGAGGTTTTTTTGTGGGGTGGGGGGGGTGGGGGGATGGGTGGGGGTGTGCTGCCATTATAAACATTGTTCTTAAAGCCCTGTTCTTTTGATTGCATGTGTCTGATGTGTTCGACACGTCGTCCCTGCAGTATTTCAGATTTTTTTGTGGGTGTTTTACGGCGCTCGCAGTTTCATAAGGTCATATCAGCGTCGGGCGGGACACATTAAACATTTTCAGTTGGTAAGAAATTTTGAATTTTGTCCGTTTGGCGGCCGAAGCCTACTCTTATCGATTTTAGACTACCAAGGGATCTTTAACGTGCACAACTTTCATACAGAACCTCCAAGATTTGTTGCCCTTGTCCGAGAAGGCTAGGTGTAGATCTTTCCTACCAGAAGATCAGGGATGTGGCTGAAAGACAGCAGTAAGAAGGAGCCAGGGAGTAGCTGTAGAAAGGCTGCAGAAAGAGTCAGGAGCCCAAAGGAGGGGCCAAGGAGGTGAGGGGGTGGGGGGCAGAAAGCGGAGACGACAGAACATTGCTAGAGAGTAGGAAAGGAGGTGAAAGGAGACAAGTTTAGAGAAACCCGGATTCGAACCCGGGACTTTTGAATGAGAGGCGAACACCTTAACCTCTAGCCTGCATTTCAGACAATAATATCGCTAACTTAGTGCAATGCTGTCATGCACAAACTCCTTTTTTCCAGTCTTTATGAAAATAGTTTTGAAAGCACTGGGTTCCCGTCGCGAAAACGGGAATCAGCGCCATAGCAAACATAATAAATTTAGTTCTACGATGACATGGGTTGTTAATGCATACATTTTGGTCTCAAGTGGAAACTTTTTCAGCAGCTTAGACAGCTGTGCAACAAACTCCTAAAAGTCGGAATTTGGGGTTCTGTGCAAGACAGCACCCAGGTCGCGATATGGTTGGCTTCAAAACTGACTGTTGGCTTCAAAATGTGTAGAGTGTACTGTATGGCATCCTTCAGTCTCAGGAGACTATATGGATCTGCGCCGTGGGAGATTTCTCGAGAGCTGCGCTTGCTGTGGCTGAACAGGCCCACACGGGAATGACAGTCCCTGTTGCAGTGGCTGCACTTGTGAGTGGTGTCTTCCTGCGTTGGTAGCCTCTGGCTGTTCTTTCGGCAACGCGTTTGTCCTCAGCCAGCAGCCTGTCGCAGTCGGGCTTTACCTCAGACGAGACCAGCTCTCAGCGCCTGTCTCCATTTGTCGCGATCGCACGCCAGTGTCTCCCACCTCCCAGTGTCCATAGCTCGCGATTTCATATCTCGCTTGCACACATCTTTGAAGCAAAGATGGGGGCGCCCTTGCGCTCGCTTTCCGGAGGTCAGCTCACCGCACAATAAGTCCTTTGGGATTTTTCCATCCGGCATGCAATGCGCACGTGGCCAAGCCAGCGGAGACGGCGCTACTGTGGCGTGGTGAACAGACATGGGATCTGCACACGGGTGAAAACTTCGACGTTGGGGACTTTGTCGCCCCACTGTATATCAAGGATGCGTCTTATACGGGGTGCCCACTACGGACAGGATCGGCCGATCGAGGCGATCGCCCGACTCGACCGCCTCAAAAACAAACATGTTTGTTTTCAGTTTCAGGCGATCGAGTCGGGCGATCGGCCCGATCCAGCTGTAGTGGGCACCCCGCATATGGAATGCGTTGAGCCTTTTTCCCTGTCTGCTGTACAGGGTCCAGGTCTTGCTTCGGTACAGCAAGGTGTTGAGGACACAGACCCTGTAGATGGCTACCTTGGTCCGAATCGTTAGCTTGTTGTTTTCCCAGGCTCTCTTTCTCAGTGTACTATAATAATTATTATTATTTATTGTTTTCTATTCTCCCTCCCCCCTCCCTCCCTTCCTCCCACGCCCTCCCCCTCCTCCACAGAGTGAGTGCGACGACTGGGTACAAACGGCCCAGATCCTGATGTCCCAGCTGACGGGAGAGTCTATAGAAGAGCTGTTCCCTGCCCGTGCCTCCACCACGCTATCCAAGAAACCTGTGACCCCTGCTCCGGAGAACAGGGTGGCTTTTGTGGACATGGAGAAACTGGGGGATTCTACGGCGCGACAGGAGGTGAGGGAGGAGAGTTGTGGGGTGTGGGGGGGGGTTGGTGTGGATGTGTGGGTGTGTTTATGTGTTTGTGGGTGTTTGTGTGTGTGCAGCAGAGAACAGGGTGGCTTTTGTGGACATGGAAAAATTAGGGGATTCTTCGGCTAGGCAGGAGGTGAGGGGAGTTGTTTGTGGGGTGGTGTGTGTGTGTGGGTGTGTTTGTCTGGGGTGGTGGTGTGGGGGGGTTGTTTGTGGTGGTGGTGGTGGTGTATATGTGCGTGTGGGTGTGTGTGTGGGCGTGTTTCGGGGAAGAGAGAGAGGCTTTTGCGGACTATGAGAAGCTGGGGGGGGGCGGGTGTTTGTGTGTTCGTGTGTTTGTATGTTTGTGTATATGTGTGTGTGTGTGTGTGTGTGTGTCGCACGCTTCTAGAAACCTGGGTGGTTGGAGGGAACCACTGGTTTCTCGTCCTCCTATCTGTCTCTTGTGTGGGCTTTTTTTTTTGGAACAATAATTGGGTATATTTATTTTTGTAATTAGGTCAAGAGAAGTATATTGTAACTGTCATTTCCTCTTTCTTTCTACTGTCCCTCTCAGGTGGGTGGTTGGCGTGTTCTCTGGTGTGGTTTGCTCCTTCTTTCCTATCAAACATCTACCGTCCTGGTCTCTCCTCCTTCTCTTTCGTGTTTGTCACTCGCTTGTAACACCTGCTCTAATCTTTGGCACTTATATGACCTTATTGTGTTGCTGCAAGTGCCGTAAACTCTAACTAAAACTTCGGCACTTATATGACCTTATTGTGTTATAAGTGCCGTAAAACTCTAACTAAATCTTTGGCACTAATATGACCTTATTGTGTTGAAAGTGCCGTAAAACTCTAACTAAAACTTCGGCACTTATATGACCTTATTGTGTTGCAAGTGCCGTAAAACTCTTAACTAAAACTAAAACTGTCCCCCTCTCCTCAGTCGACCGTGTCGGGAGAAACGAAAGAGGAAGGGCCAACGTCCTCAGAACCAGATGCCTCGTCGTCGGTGACGGAGACAGCTACGGCAGACACAAGAGACGGAGAGCTTACCTCTGAGGTCAGTGAGATAAGATTCATCACATACAGCGAGCGCACACTACTACCGATCGAATTCCTTTAATTAAAACCCTATCAGTCATACGTCGTGTTTTACTATCGTATCCATAAGACGTGGGGAACTCTGTGCCACCACTTTCCAGAGGGGAAATTTACTCGTTATTCCGATCCGAACGCTTTGCATAGCAGTCCGTCAAAATGATTTTTTGAGAAATACTGAAAGTTTCAAAGAGATATTCGTACTAGAAGTATTCTAAAATGTGAAGAATACAACCCCGGGGTAAAACATGATACCAGGGCGTACGGATAGGGTTGAACTTGTGTCTGGCGCTCATATGACCTTATGCAGTTGTATGAGCGCCGTAAAACCTTACTAAAACTATGTCTCCTTATGCGCAACGGGGCGTCGCACGCGGTCCTTTCCGTTCCAAAATCGCAATCGGCCCGATCGGCCGATCCCATCCGTAGTGGGGACCCCGTAAAAGATTTTAAAGAACATGCCTCCTACTTACACGCGACGCGACGCGACGCGACGCGACGTCTAGCCGCGCGCGACAGTCGCCTGCAATTGGTCCATGTAGCGACATCGTTGCGCGCGACATACTGGGGGGTGTGACAGGTTTAGCATCACCACTGGTTTAAAATACATGTACCAAGCCAAGGGGTGCCTGTCGACACGCCGTGTGTGGGGCTGTGTGATGTGGTCACGCATAATTAATACAGGGTCCCCTCTACGGCTGGGTTGGGCCGATCGCCCGACTCGATCCCCTGAAACTGAAAACAAACACGTTTGATTTTTAGGTTTGATTTTTAGGCGACCGAGTCGGGCGATTGGCCCGATCGCCTATTCCATACATAGTGGGAACCCCGTATAAGGATACACACAGTAATACACACCTCGTTAACTCATCGCAAAAGACTGTCGCGTCGCGCATAAGGAGATATAGGCTTTGCCGAGGCCAGATAAATTTTTCTATATGAAGGGACAAAGACTAATTTTCATACGAACAATTCGACCGATATCAACTGAATTTGATTTTGACTTTTAAAATTAAACTTTGGAGGGTCAATGTTGCCAGTCGAACTGATCAAATCATTGTGCAGAGATTGGAGGTTTTAGTCCTCCATGAAGGAAAATCTGGCTGGATTCGACTTAGTTCAACTGCATTTGATTTGCTGTGTGTACTTCAGAGTATAAGATCGTTGATGTACTTTCTATTCTGTCTATGAACGTTTTGTTAATTTGTTTGTTTGTTTGTGTAAAGAGTACTACATCAACACACGTAGGTGGTTGGTAGTTGGTCTGGTGTGGTTTGCACCCTCTTTCCTATCAAACGTATGTCATGCTTATCTCTCCTCTTTCTTTCCTCTATACGTTACCCTTGAGTAACGTCTCTAATCTCCGGAACGTATGGACTAATTTGTGTTGCAATTGCCCTAAAACTCTTACTAAAACATCAGCACACGTGGATGGTTGGTGGTTGCTCTGATGTGGCTTGCTCCTTCTTTTCTATCAAACATCTATTTCCTGAATCTCCTCGTTTTGTTTTGTTTGTTGTTGCTCTTAAATAACAACTCTAATGTTCGTTACTTATATTACCTATTTGTGTTGCAAATGCCGTAAAACTCTTACAAAAAATACTAACTTTAAATCCCGTCAACGCCCGCGATATAGATCGTCTAGTGCACCGAAAAAGAAAGACAGACAGAAACGAATAGGGGGAAGGGGGGGGGGAGCTGTACAAAATGATTGACCACAAAAGGTAACTTCACTTATAATTGACCGGTATTTTACGCATAAAAGAAAGAGAGCATGCTTCCACTCACACACAAGCACGTACACACCCGCGTGCGTGCACACTCACACAAACACATACACACACACTCACACACACACACACACACACACACACACACACACACACACACACACACATACACACACTCACTCAAACACCCGACTCCCTTTGCAAATACTCCAATCACGATGTTCAAAAGCCAATGTGCCTAGTCACAAGAAGCATTTAGCAATCGATTGGAAATCTATAACATTTTTTACACTTTAAAGTTTTCTTTGATTCTTTTAAATCTGCGGATAGGGAAATCGGTTAAGTGCTGTAAACACAGGGCACTCCTCGCCCCTTTCTTTGTGAGTCAGAAAGATATATAGAGAGATATATAAAAAAAGAGAGAGGGTGAGAGTAGAGAGATGCCAGTATTTTTCCTCTTTTTTTTTTTTACCCTGTCCATTTCCATCAACAGGCGATTTTGTGTGCAGAAATTTCATCAAAATGTCCTACGTTTTGGATGTTAACGCTAACTGTTAATGTTAATGTAAACACATAAGAGAAATTTGAATGAAATGTGCCCCTGGAGAGATACCACTAATCTTATATCACTCCTTTATGACCCTTGCACCAAAGATCGTGTATATGTAGTAGAGAATCTTTGCATGCACATCATCATTGCCTCATTATTATGGTTTTGGACCTGTCCACTCCCAGTTGTACGGCATCGGGAGCCTAGGACCCTTAATTGTGAGATTGCGGGTTCGGGGGGTTCGAGCCTCAGCTCCTTGAAAAAGGCCCTCTAATCATCGGCACGTATATGACCTAATTGTGTTGTAAGTGCCGTAAAACTCTTACTAAACCTACAACTTGGCACCGGTGGCCTAATTGTTAGGCTCTCAGACTCGCAACCTTAAGATCGTGGGTTCCAATCCCGTCAGGTGCCCGACGTTATGTCCATTGGAAGGACTTTGCTCGAATTTTCCTCATTTCACCCACGTAGAAATGGGTATCTGGCATAAACAGTGAGAGATCTTGCCAGTTTGTTGGTGTTTGAGCGCGTGAAATTCGCAGCTTGCACTGTATGTTTCCTGGGAAGCCTGAGAATGTTTCTGAGTGTTCTCAGAGGGTCTATTGGAGTAATAGGGGTATTAATAGTTGTAAAGCGCGTACAGTCTGGATGTGCACTATACTATTATAAATCCAATTATTATTATTATAAGGGGGGATTATTACTACTCTTATTATAATTATTATCATTATCAGTATCATCCCCACTATGATTATTAATATTATCATTATTATTATCATTACTATTATCATTATTATTGTTGTTGTTATTATTATTATTGTTATTATTATCATTATTATTATCATTATTATTACTATTATTATTATTATTATTATCATTATCATTATCATCATCATCATCATCATTATCATCATCTAGTGCCAGATCTGCGACAGACATCGGCGATCATGGTTTTCCATTCATTCCTTTGCTCGGATGCTCTCAAAAAAGCTACGTTTCCCTGATCTTTTCCTGTTACCCATTTGATCATCACCATCATGATTATTAATATTATCTCTATCATTACTATTATTATTATTATTATTATTATTATTATTATTATTATTATTATTATTATTATTATTATTATTATTATTATTATTAACATTATTGTTGTTGGTGGTTTTTTGTGGATTTTTTGTTATCATTATTATTACTATAACTATTATTATTATTATCATTATTATTATTATTATTATTATTATTATTATTATTATTATTATTATTATTATTATTATTTTTATCAAAACTAAAACTCCAACTCTTATCCAAACTCAAACAACAACACTGACTACCTATCACCAGTCGGACGAAGCAGCAGCCCCACCATCAGAACCGACCCATCCAGCACAGCCGGACGCGTCGGAATCGAACCAACCCGCCCCGCCTGCCGCGTCTGCACCGGCACCTAAAGCAGCCTCTCCCGCCAAGCCTGCGGAGCAGCAGGGAGAGAAGATTGAAGTGCTGGGGTTCGATTCCCAAACCCACAAACACATGATTGAGGCCGCTCAAGCGCAGGTAATTGATTGATTGATTGGTTGATTACTTTTCGTTTCTGATTTAAGGTTGGGCGGATTTGGGGGGGGGGGGGGGGTAGCAGTGCGCTTGTTTCCAAAGCGGAAAATGTAGGTGGGTGGTGGCTGCTCTGGTGTGGTTTGCTCTTTCTTTCCTATCAAACATCTATCGTCTTTATCCCCTCCCCCCTCCTTCTGTTTTATTTTTGTTACTTTCTTGTAACACCTCTAATTTTCGACACCTATATGACCTTATTGTGTTGCAAGTGCCGTAAAACTCTTACTAAAACTAAACTAAAGCGGAAAGTCCGGGTTCGAGCCTCGGTTCGAGCCTCAGTTCGGACACGGATTTTTTTCGCCCCCTCCTGCCCACCCAGCAGCAATGGGTACCTGACTTCGAGTTGGGGAAGTAAAGGCGGCGTGGAAAGGAACTGTCCACCCTACTACAATGTGCCGAAGGCCCAGGAAGTTGTCTCACTAACAAGGCACTCCCCAGTGTCTGGATCGAATGCGGGAACAACTTTTTAATTATTTTTTTTAGCAGGAGTTTTGTGGCACTGACAACTCTGTTAAGTTATAACATATTAGTGAGGCAGTTAGAGATGTTACAGGAGTTTCTTGTTATTGTCTCTGTCATAAGACAATTGTTTTTAAGTCAATACAGAAAACTTTAAAACAAACAAACAAAGAAACAAACAAACTAGCGAACTAGCAAAAACTAATAACAATCCAGTGCTTCCCTACGTCAACCTTAAAATTTGAATGAAAGAGAAAATGTCTAAATACTCGTATTAGGGCGGGGGGGGGTTAATGCACAAAACAAAACCTTGCTATGCCAATACCAAAAAAAAAGTAATAGAAATGTGTACTATGTCACCTTTACCTATCTCGTACCCTGTTATGCTGATACCAGTATGTGTATGTGTGTGTGTGTGTGTGTGTGTGTGTGTGTGTGTGAGAGAGAGAGAGAGAGAGAGAGGGGGGGGGAGAGAGAGGGAGAGGGAGAGAGAGAGAGAAAGAGAGAGAGAGAGGGGGGAGAAAGAGGAGGGGAGATAAGGGAATGTCAACGGTGCCTGTAGTAGGCCTGTTCCCGTTAAGGGATTCGCCTCCACACAAGTGCATACAAGTAGTAGAAATGTGTACCATGCTACGTTCACCTGTCTCGTACCCTGTTATGCTGATACCATACAAGTAATAGAAATGTGTACCATACAACCTTCCTCCTCACCAACTCCGTACCTTGCTATGCTGATACCATTTACAAGTACAAGTAATAGAAATGTGTACCATACAACCTTCATCTACACCTATTTTGTACCTAACCATGCTGATACCATACAAGCACAAGTGATAGAAATGTGTACCATAGTACCTCCATCTTCACCTATCCCGTACCTTGCTATGCTGATACCATACAAGCACAAGTGATAGAAATGTGTAGCCTACCATAATACCTTCACCATCACCTATCCCGTACCCTCTAATGCTGATGTCATACAAATAATAGAAATGTGTACCATAATACCTTCATCCTCACCAACCCCGTGCCCTGCTATGCTGATACCATAATCATCATCATCATTGTCTTTCTCACCCTGCACCAGGGTATAGGCCGCGGACAAACACCTTCCACCTTTCTCTATCCTGGGCTAGCCTCTTGATGTTATTCCATGTCGTCCCACTTTTCTGTTCATCGATTTCTGTGATTCTTCTCCAGGTTCCACGCGGTCTTCCCCTTGGTCTCTTACCCTGTGGGTTCCAATCCAAAACTGTCTTTGTTATGTAGCTGCCTGACTTCCTGAGAGTATGTCCAATCCTTCGCCACCGACTTTTTCCTACCTCATCTCTGACTGGGATCTGTCTTGTTTTCCTTAACATTTCGGTGTACCATAATGCCTACACCTATCCCGTAGCCTATTATGCTGATATCATACAAGTACAAGTACTAGAAATGTGTACCATAATACCTTCATCTTCACCTATCCCGTACCATGTTATGCCGATACCATACAAGCACAAGTAACAGAAATGTGTACCATAATACATGTACCTTCATCTTCACTTATCCCGTAGTCTGGCTGACCATTGGGGCACCAGAGCAGATGTTACAACCTGCTTCTTCCACTCCTCTCGGCTCTCAGCTTTGTAATTCTAAGGGAGCGATTTGGCTCGGTCCTTTTCGAGATCGATGTTAAACTCGGAGATCACGCCTGAATAGTTTTGATAGGGGCGTTAAAATTATACCATTTAACAATTGGTCGCTTTTAATTGTTTTGAGAAAATCGAAGGTAAAGATTTTGGACCCTTATTCAGTTTCTTTAAAAGACAAGGAGAGTTTTCTCTATAACCAAACAAATAAATATACTCACCGATGTGACCAAAATTCTCCTTTAGGGAGGACTATGCCCACTTTTGGTGTAGGTCAATATTTCTGGAAACCCCCGAGATCTGGGTTAGCCCGCTTTTCCTTAAAAGCGACCAATTTCACTGCAAGATGTTGCTATCCTCCTTTGTTTTCATCTGCCTTCCTCTCCATTTGCCTCTTATACAATATGTAGATGCGTGTTTCTTTTCGTATTGCCGTCCCCAGTCGCGTCCTGTCCTCTCATTGATGTTACTTCCCCCTCACACTGTATACCAATTACCAAAACCCTGAACAAGTGGATGGTTGGCGCTTTCTATGGTGTGGTTCGCTCCTTCTTTCATATCAAATATATTATATCGTTCTTAGCTCTCCTCCTTCTTTTGTGCGTGTTACTCTCTTGTAGGCCACCTTACTACATTATTCCGAAGGCCCAGGAAGAAGTCTCACTTACAAGGCAATCCCCTTCCCTCTATTGCGCTCACACACATTCACGCACGCACACACACAAACATACACACACACATTCAACGCACACACACATTCAACACACACACACACACATACACACGCATACACACTTGCCCACACACACACTAATACACACACAGATACACACACAAACACACACACACACACACACACGCTCACACACACACTCTCACACACACACACGCATACACACACATACACACGCATACACACATGCATACGCATACACTAATACACACACATACATACACATAAACACATATACACACATGTATATTCACACACAAACACACATACATACACACGCACTCACGCACACACATACACATACATACCTATACTCACGAATTCTCTCACACACCTTCTTCAGCAGATCCTCCCTTTGTTCAGTGTTGTTTTATGCACTTTGATTATAGGAGGGAGGGTCTGCATATCACCAGAGACAGGTTGGAAGAGAATTTCTGTCCTCATTTCCTTCTGTCTTAAATTTTCCTAGGAAATAAGTGAATCAAAATGTTGAAATTATTCATGCTTTCCGTTTGTGTATCAATCGATTCAGATTCACTTTACCTTAATATCTTGTGTTTCCGATCCATGCTGTCATACAGAAATCGATTTAACTTAATGTGGTTAATTGATCGAATATGGACAGCAAAGAATTATCAACTTAAAAATGCATGAGCTTTCTCAGAAAAAAAACAGCCTATTGTTCATTTTTTTTGTGCAGGAGAGATGTTAGCACTTAGGTTGATGTTTTAGTTGTTTGGTTTTTTTTTGGTTTTTTTGGGGGGGGGGGGTGGTGGTTGGATGAGTATTTTAATTATTTTTTTGGTTTTTTTGTTTTTCTTTTGTTTGTTTGTTTGTTGTTGTTGTTGTTTGTTTTTTTGTTTTGTTTTTGTTTTTTTGTTTTTTTTGGGGGGGTGCTAATTTCTCTAAAAGGATAGCTGACTGAATAGTGTGAAAAGCTGAAGAAAAATCTACAACCAGGATCCTACAATTCGCTGTTGGTCTGTCTATGTGTCTATATTTAGATGTTGTCGAGAAATGATAAAAAATGGCGTCTTCCACACTCCTCCCCAGGCGATATGCAAATTGTAGAGGTCCCTGGACAGGTTCAATGTCTTTTCCTGGCCTTTTCAACATCAAAAAAATTAATCTTGACATTTGATAACAACAGACGTTAAAGCTACTGGTACTAGATCGTTCATTTCAGTTCTTTGGTGTGGTTTTTTTCTTAAGAATTGTGACAATTTCGGAGCATTTCCAAATGGAGGGAATAGTATATATGTCAGCAACTACTCGTTGATTATATAGGTGAAAATAAAGGTGAGTTGTGCTCAGCACAGTTTAAGAATGCTACTCTCAGTGAAATTGGACTAGGAAATACAGAAGGGAAGACTATGTGAGAAACGGGCAGACAGATGGATAGATAGGTAGACAGACTGACTGTTTCATTCGACGTTGGATCCATCTCAGCCTGGGCTGGCCCTGACGAACAGGGGCAAAGCAGCCCACCTCCTCAATAATCTAGACTGTGTTAATACAGGTATGAGCCATAATTTATTGTTGTATCTTTGTCCCCCCTCCCCCCATCCTCAGGCTCTAGGCACCGTGCCCGTCAACCCAGGCGTGGACGGCTCCCCAGACACAAAGAAGGCGTTTGAGGCATTGGCCGCCGTGCAGACTCTACAGATACAGCTGCTGTAATAATGATAATGATTTTCATCATCTTCATCATCGTTATCATCATCATCATCATCATCATCATCATCATCATCATCATCATCATCATCATCATCATCATCATCATCATCATCATCAATGTCAAACAAATGTTTGAATGTCCAGGAACAATGGTAATTCGAATAGAGTTATTTGGACGAGTGGAGGTGCCGCTAAGCATATTGACAATGGAGCCGAAAAAGAGCCTCGCTCTCTCTCGAAGATTTCTTCGTGAAGTCCGTCAGGCCCATTAATGAAACAAAAAAATCATCATCATCATCACCGCCACCACCATCATCTTCATCAGAAGAAGAAGAAGAAGAAGAAGAAGGAGAAGGAGAAGGAGAAGGAGAAGAAGAAGAAGGAGAAGGAGAAGAAGAAGAAGAAGAAGAAGAAGAAGAAGAAGAAGAGAAAAAAGAAGCAGAAGAGTTTGTTTTAAGATACATCATCTAAATCACAGCTTTTAATGTATTGTAAAGCGATAAAAACTTCCATCCAAGTACTCCAATTTTACAAAAGCCCCTATACCCATTTTTTTCTTTCTCAGTGAGGAAATCATTTTTAAAATGAACTGAGAGATCAATAGATCCGGTCATGCTTTCGTTATTGGTACGTATGGGTACGATAATAAAACACGACGTACAGATAGGATTAAATAAGAAAAAAATACCATTTCGCTATTTTCTTTCTCAGGGGTGCTGAAGAAAGAGCCCAGCTGTCCGAGGAGAGAGCTTCTCAGGCAGAGGCTGACATTGTAGACCTGGAGGAAAAGGTTCGAGCCCTGGAGAAGCAACTGGAGAAACAGGCAGAGCAGGTGAGATAAAGTCACGGTCGTAAAGTAATGGCCCAAGACCTTGACCTCAAAGAAGGCCTTAAGGGCACTCTAACATTATTTCTGTGCCTTGTTAGGAGAAAAAAATGCATCGACTGCACTTATCCTTAATATCATACTAATACAGGCAGTCAACAGGGCTATTGCTGTACAAGGCCTTGTTTTGAAGGGTTTCTTTTTTGTACTAGAGTTATCATGTCTTGCTCAGAGGCCACATTGACCGTCTATCTAAATATTACGTCACTGACAGATGCTAGACGTTATTGTGAGTCTGGACTCTATAACCCCTCAGCCGCTGGAAGAAAGAAAGAGAGACAAAGAAAGCACATGTGCTAGAATTTTCCCTCAACCTTTGTACACTACTATCATCTACCAAGGCATATTTCCCTCCTGTAAGAAAACGATGAAAATAACTTTCAAACTTTAACCAACTCCCCTTCCTGTCCACTCGCCATTCTCTAAAATAAGTTAGAAACGTCTTTCAGTCCTTACCTCAGAATGACCGAAACTTGGCCCCCATTGATTATGGAAATCTTAGATAAGGGCAAGTAAGTTCCGGACGGGTGGGAGAGGAGGAAGGGGGGGGGGCTCAAATGAACTTTTATCTGTTTTACCTGAACAACTTTTGTCTCCCTCATCTCCTCATCAGCTGGAAAAGCAGGGCACACAAGGTCCTGCCAAGTCTGCGACTCCGTCTCAGGTGACGTCAGCGGCAGGGGGCACTGCACCAAGCCCCGCCCACACCGACTCCCCGCGCGCCCAATCTGAGGGCAAAGACGAAAAGAGTGGTCGGAAATCTGGGCGGTCTAGCGGCAAGTCGTCCAAAAAGAATAAATAGGCTCGGAGGACGAGGATAAATGTCGTCCCTTTAAGTGTACCAGGTAGGCAATGATAGATGCTTTTTCTTCCTGGTTGTTTTTTTTTTTTTTTTTTTTTTTGGGGGGGGGAGGTTGTTTATTGTCTTTTTTTGTACTAAATGTAGTTGTTTCATGCCCCAATCGATACAATTTAGATCGTTTAACCGGCGGGCTTAGACCTTGCCCACCAAGGCCTGCCCCAGTTGAGAGATTTTTTTTAACAAATGTATCTATATAACTCCAAAGGTCTTGTACTTAAATTCCTGCATGTTTAAATTTTTATGGGCCTGCATGTGTTTTCATGGTCCTGTGCTGCCAAGAAAAATTTTCCTCTGAGATAATAAAGTATTATCTTTTTCTTATTATCTTATATTAACATGTCGTTATGCTCAGTAGAATTTTAAATCGTCTGATTCATCAATGTCATGCTCATAACTGTGCCTGAAATGCGTAAGTGGAAATGCTGCTTTTTCTTTCTTAATCTTTACTGTCGTCATTTTTATCCTCTACTTCTTTTGTATGTTTGTCCCTCTCTTGTGACCCGCTATTTCCTGGGTGCCTTGATAGTCGAAGCAGACTGTGTGTTGTTGAAGCTAGAGAGGAAAGCAGAGTAAGCCTGATTCCCAAATGGATTTCTCTGTTGGCATCCACCCCTTGGCGCTCATATGACCTTATGCAGTTGCGAGCGCCATAAAAACTCTACTAAACTAAACTAAACTAAACTAAACTAAACCGAACTAAACTAAACTAACCTAAACTAAACTAAACTAAACTAAACTAAACTAAGTTTGACACTAAATTGCCAGATCTGTAACTGAAGCAACAGCAATCAAAGTTTGTCACTCATTTCTCTACCCCATTTCCCAGTCATCTATCTGTTCAAGTGGGTGGTTGGCGGGTGCCCTGGTGTGGTTTGCACCTTCTTTTCTGTCGAACATAGATCGTCCTTATCTCTCTTCCTTTTTTAAAGCTTGTAACTCTGTTGTTTCACTTTTAATCCTCCGCATTTTTATGACCCAACTGTGTTGCTATTGCCGTTAAACACTCACTAAAACATCTAATGTTGGGCACTTATATGAGATAATTGTGTTGCAAGTGCCGTAAAACGCTTTCTAAACACATCTGTTCAAGTTCTTTAAATACGTTATCCTTCGTCTGTCTCTGCCTCTTTTGCCTTTTGCTTGTGTGGGGGTTTTTCTTTCTTCCAATGAGAACAGTGTGTTCAGGGCCCTTACGTCAATGCAATAAGTGTCCTAGCATACTATATCACTATTTGGTCCGACGTTGTGTCCCTGGGAAAGGCACTTTACACGAATGTCCCACTTGGCTCGGTCCTTTCGGGGATGACGTCAAGCTCGGGAGGTCCTGCCTCTTAAATAACCTAATAATAGTGTTGATACTTACTTTACTTTTTTCTTTTTCCTTCCTCTGGTATCCTTAGAATGTCGAGGGGAAGTGCAGGTTTGGGTCCTGTGCTAGGTGACTAGGTGTGACGCGTCAGTGATAGATATGTGAGGTGTACTGACAAAATGAGTTAATTCTCGCAATCCACAATAGGAGATATTGGTAAAAAATCAACTGTAGAGTCAAATTTGTAGATTTTCCATTGATGCCCTTTTCTTTAAGTTATAGCATGCCTTTTATTATTTCATACTTATAAATTGTAAAAGCTTCACCTATAAGCGTGATGTGTCTATTTCCATAAGGCTTGACTTAGAGAAGCAACTCATTTTGTCAGCACATTTCACATATGTTATGTTGATAATGTTGATTGGGGGGGGGAGGGGTTAAAACTATACCATTTCACCATTTTTTATGTCACTATTATTCCATTGCTTTTTTTTCAGATCCTGAGTGTTTGTTTCTCCTCCTGTGAGCACAGAATGCAGTGGGCATTTGCTGACCGTGTCAAGTAGGAGACTTTTCTATCTATGAATTCAAACTGACTGATCCTCCACAACGTCAGAATGGTAGACATGTACCACCAGATAGATCTAATTCGTGTCATTTTTTGTACAAAACTGAGTGTAGGATGATAGAGTAACATTGTATACAGAATGTTCTTTCAACAATAAATTTTGATTCTTTTTTCTTTGAAGGCTTCGAAGTTGTGTTTTGCTTTGCACGTTTTATGTTTGTGTTTGTATTGTTTTTGCTGTACCATGCTTTGGGTTGGAGACGTAAGTTATTAGAAAATATCGTGTTACTTGAAATGTTCATTCCCGATACGGGGAATTCAGAGACGTTTGAACTTTTAACTTAGATTCAAGATTCTCAGTAGGTGGTTGGGGGACGCCACTGCTAGCTCCTACTCCTCATGTTTCCCACTTTTTGTTCTTTTTAGTCTTAGTAGAGATTTAACGGCGCTCGCAACTGCATAAGGACTTTTTGTTCTGTCTGTCTGAATTTTTCCAAAGCTCGAAAAGATTGCTCTTTTGTCGATGATACGTTTCGCTCTATTCAAACACAAAAAACAAACACGATCAGAAACCCCACAAGTAAGACGGACAGACAGACTGGCAGACAGACCAACAGACGAAAAGATAGACAGACAGACAGACGCAAAGCAAAAGGATAGCACAGAAGCAACATCCAGCCGTCTCACTGTCCAACCAACCAGATGAGACTGATCAACAATTAAGTACACACCAAAAACTGCTCACCTATTTGGTAAATACGCGAATCACAGAACCTTGTTATTTTTTAACATTTGCTACTTCAATGTGAGAACGTTGACTGGATTGAACCGGCGTCTGTGGTGTAGCGGACAGGTACTTCACCGTTGCATTCCGAAGATGGGAATTCGATTCCAGCGTGGGAAGCTTATTTTATCTAGTTTTTTCGTCTGTATGCTGAGACTCTGTAGCCCTCTCAGTTTGTATTGTTTGTTTTAGTAAGGTTTTTACGGCTTTCGCTACTGCATAAGGTTATATGAGCGCCATTAGGGGGAGGTTAAACAAGAAGTCCATACAGGGAATCAGGCTTACTCTGCTCACCTTTCTAGCTTCAACAGCACAAAGTCTGCTTCGACTATCAAGACACCCCGGAAATAGCGGGTCACGAGAGAGTGACAAACATACTAAAGAAGTAGAGGAAAAATGACGATAGTAAGGATGAGAGGGAAAAAAACTGCAGTTCCTCCTGTGTTGTTCTGGCACAGTATGAGCATGACATTGATAAATCAGCTGATTTACAATTCTACTGTTCATAAGAACACGTTAATATCCCCCTTAACCCTATCCGTACGTCGTGTTTTACTACCGTATCCATACGACGTGGGGAACTCAGTGCCACCAATTTCCAAACATGAAATTTACTCGCTAATCCGATCCGTCTGTCGATATGATTTTTTTAGAAATACTGAAAGTTTCAAAGAGATCTTCGTACTATTAGTATTCTAAAATGTGAAGAATACGACCCCATGGGTACAATATGACTCTAGGGCGTACGGATAGGGTTAAACTGAAGATAGCAATGACGAACGAGGAGGTGCCAGTGAGCCTTTTTGTGTTACAGTCGAACCTGCTCTAGCTAGCACTTGTCCAGGACATCACCTGTACAAACGGCCACTTCCCAACCCCCCCCCCCCCCCCTTTGCAGTTTTGTCTGTATTTATTAATGACACTGTCCAGGAGGGCCACATATCTAAGACGACGACTTTTCTACACGACAATGATCGTCGTCGTGGGCAGGTTTGACTGTGTTTATAAATTTCACAAGAAGAAAAATAAAATTTTATCATTATCATCCGGTGCCTTGCCGACTGGCGTGGGCGATCAGCAATGGTGTCTGTTGTTCTTGCTGCTCCCAGCCAAGTTGTCAACTTGTCCAGTATCTTTTCCCTCTGTCTGCCTCTGCCTCTCTTTCCATCAAACTTGCCTGTTGTTACAATATTCTCCAATGCTTCTTTCCGCATTGTGTGTCCAATGGAATGTGCATACATATTCCTGAAGGTGAAGCGCTTGACGTAAAGACGCTTGGACTAAAAAGTAAGCTTAGTTTTAAAGGGAAGAAGCAAAACCAGAGACTGCAATAATATGCGACAATGATAAATGTAACGCTTGCAGACGTTTAAAAGAAATCGATAGTTTCATGCTCTAATCGTGCAACTGGAGGAAATTTTTTTTTTCTGTGTTCTTAAATTATTATTAGCTTTGTGTTGGGTTTTTGTTGTTGTTGTATTTTGGTTGTTGTTGTTTCCTTTGTTTGGGGTTTGTTTGGTTTGTTGGTTGTTTTTGTTTTGTTTTTGTTTTTGTTTGGTTTGTGGGGTGTGTTTTGTTTTTTTTTTTTGGGGGGGGGGGGTTCTGATGAAACATTTTTCAAACAGTCAGTTGCATGGTTAGAGCATAGCACCATCGATTTATTATGTTCTTAAGTGTTGTAGGGTCGTAAGAAGGGGTTGTGCTGTCTTCTTGTGCGTCTTGGGCGGAGTGGTGATTGAGTGCTCCCTACGCATTGGCTGTTTTTTTCTTTTATTTGTGTGTTTGATTTTTGTTTTGCAGAGAAAAAAGGGGGCGGAATATGAATTACATTCACGCAAACACACACACACACACACACACACACACACACACACACACACACACACTCACACACACACACATACCAACAATCTCTCTCACTCTCTCTCTCTCTCTCTCTCTCTCTCTCTCTCTCTCTCTCTCTCTCTCACACACACACACACACACACACACACACACACGCACCCACACACTCCATACTCTACTGTACGTGTCCCAGGATAATTGAAAGACCATCACGAAACGTAGAACATTAACATTTTCCTCGCTCTCTGGACTTTGGAAAAGTCAGAAACGGCATTTACTCTGCCACGTTTGTTGACTTCTCTGTCCAAGTTTGCGACTGGCATGCTGTTAAAATTATATTACTGACATTCCATTCCAGCGGATCGATATTTACGTGGGGGAAAAAGAATAGGAATGCGAACTTTAACGCTTTTCAAATTATGCCAAAAGTGAAACTTGAGCGGAATGGAAGGTTGCAGCGGAAATAAAAGACTGCGCGTTTTGTGAGCAGATGTCTTGTGCTGTTTCATTTTCGATGTTTTAACTTACGTTATATAATGAAAGAAAAAAGTGGTACTAGGGAATGAGAAGAAAGGAAGAGAATAGGGAATTGGAATAGCAGATTATTTATTGATATTGTTGGGATTTTTTTTTAGGTTCTCTTTGGATTCTTTTCATGTAAAAGTGTCTCAGCTATCATAGAAGAGTAGAATGCTTTCAAAGCTTCAGTTTTCCCTCTTACGACTGCATATTATTGTGTAAACTGTGAACCAAATGAAAACAGTCATGCGGATGTGTAGACGATGAGCATAGCAGATCCAGTTTGAGCAAAGATCCTTGATTTAGAAATGTTTGACGATGTTTTAACATCAAGAAAACTATGTAGAAAAATGTTGACGCTATGCATTCTAATGGTTCTTGCAAGCAACGTAACTCTATCAACGTGTGCGTATAGTGGTGACGTGTCTGAGGGGTTCGGTGATGTATGTGGAAATACTACAACCTCCCAGCTCAGAGGTTACGACTTGAACTTGGCTCCCATGCTGAAAATAATAATGCACTTTTTCGAGTGGGATCACATCGTCATGGTAACGGACGAAGACCGTCCTGCAAATCATGAGGTAGGTAAGGTTGTGGAGTCGCTGGCTATTCTAAGCTCCCATGTTCGCATCTCTGGTGGTAGCAGCTTTCGTTATAACTCGACCGAGTTTGAAAACCTCTTTGTTATTGGCGCTTCTGACCCGGATGTAAGGAGGAACAAATTCGTTTTTCTGCTCCTACGTCCGTGGGAGCTGATCCGCTTTGCCGATGACGTGTTCTTCCAGGAAGGTCGGGGGTCCATGTTTCCCCAGCGAGTGCATTTTATTCTAATCACTACATCGCGTTCTGATTTTCGACTCGTAGAGAACAACATGGCTTCGACTGTTTTCGATAACGTATTAGTTATAGATATTGAAAGTGGCGATGAGTCTCCTGTACGATCACTTCATACGTTAATGTGGAGGAAAAACAGACACCGTGAATTTGTCAGCATGACGTCGAAGAGTGTTGCGTTAAATCCGCAACAAGCCTTTCCCAATCAGAAAACGGGACTCAACGGGCGGCCACTGACGTTTCTTGGTAAAATCTGGGCTAGTGAACTGATGAGGGACGTTGATCCGAACACGGGCACAGGGAAATATTTTGGCTTTCTCGTGGATCTGTCCGAGCTTTTGGCCCAGGCGTTAAACTTCACTTACATCATCGTCCCCGAGGCGGGAAAGGACGACCTGATCAGCTGGTTGGAAATCAGAGAGATGATTGGCGCCAAGCGAGCAGACGTTGGCCTGTCTCTGTGGAGCGTCACGACGCAAGTTCATAGCAATGTCTCCGTCACATACCCGTTGAAACATGGCAGGCTGGTAGCGGCGTACGTAGACCGCTATGACAGTGGAGACAGCAACCCGTTCGAGTCCCATGTTTCAAGCGTCACGGACCCCGTAGTGAGTGCTGCATTACTGGGCTGCTTTCTGTGGAGTGTGCTGAGTTTTATGATAACCTTTACGCTCTCCCCTAGCCCGGATTGCCGAAACAGTCGCCTTGAGCCACGACGTAAAGTTCCCCTAAGACGTGATCAAGATTTTAAGTCTGGTCAGGAGAAATTAGATGAACACCAACTTCACACGGATATAAATGTGTGTAATCTCAGAAACAAACAATTAAGTGGCAAACATCACAGGATCAAAACTTTAAGTGACTGTACCGATAGAAACAGAGATTCAAATGTCATTACTCTTGAAAACAAAACTATACATGTCAACGATCATGGAATCCCAACAGAAGAAGGCATTTCGAAACAGATTCCTTCTAACGACGACATAGTTAAACAAACTAGAGACACTTCAGAGAATGAAGACAGTGAGGAGTTTTCAAATGCCGATATCAAGAAATGGAGACTAATGAAACATGTCTATGTATTGATGGACATCGTCTTCTCTTTCATCGGATCCATGCTCAACCAAGGTCTTCTGCCTAGGCCATGGGCCCTATCCACCCGTCTGATGTTGATGACGTGGTCACTTTCGATGGTCATTTTCTTCTCCGGCTTCACCGGATCTCTGACGGCCAACATAGTTCGCGGGAAGACAACTCCACCTCTGTCAACATTCGAAGAGCTTCTGACCTCCGATCGTTACCGGTATTGTATAGCAAGACCGTATGTGTCGTTCATAGAGGCGCTGCGTACAGCAGGGACAGACACTGTGTTGGGGAGATTGTACCAAGGCATGAAACACTTTCTCGAATCTGACGAACGGCACCCTTGTGACACATTGGAAGGACTCGTAACTTCGGTATCTCGCAATTCCAACTTTGTAGGACTCTTGAGTGACATTGATGTAGATGAAAAGCTGCGCCTCGGGGAATTATCAGACGTGGTTATAATGGACGAAAAGCTAAACTCCATAAATACAGGTCTTTTGGTGCCTAAAGGCGGGGAGCTAAGAGACGTCTTTTCAGAGCAGATACAACTGATGATTCAGTCTGGGCAGATAGAACGACTGCTGAAGAGGGGATCTGAGGGTACGCGGGGGCAGAAGATGCGCGTGAAGCACTCCCCCGGAGACATCAAGAAGACTGATTTCAACAGCGTTTTGTTTCTTGTCTACAGTTGTCTAATCGGAATCGCAACCGCTGCCGTTGTTCTGATCACGGAGTTATTGGTTGACAAAACGCTGTCTTGTATTCAGAAGTTCCACCCTCGTTGTATTCCACTATCGTGTCGGGAACAAAGTACGGGCTGAGGAAAAGACTTTTTTTTCTGTCTTTGACTTTGAACACCTTTGTTTCCTTTGTTAGATCTTCTTTTTTAAAAATAGGTAATTACATGTGAGGCATCCTGATGAAATCAGGCGCTCGTCAAAATGATGAAATCTCAGAAACTGGCATTTTTCTGCCCGATTGGCAATTTTTATGCAATTTTTATGTTTTGACTCAACGCCTTTTTTAATTCCATTAAAAACACATTTCTGTGTGGATTTTGCTAGAAAAAAACGCTGAATTAAAGTACAACAATTGTAAATTTGCAGTTTCCAAGGACTCTCAAGCTTTGGAATTCGCGCAACTTTTGGCGGTCATATTCTCGGTATTTTACCTCTGAAACCAGTCGACCCCCATCTCCTTCAATCGCAAATATTTCGACTTCTATTCATGATAGATGAGTGTTGTTGTTTGTTTGGGGGGGGGTTGGGAGGGGAGGTTCTTTTTACCAAAAACAAGACAAATAAACAAGCTTTAAGATGGTACCAATAACTCCTCATGCCCAAAATTGACGAGTGCCCGGTTCCACCGCGTCGTGACACAAATGTAAACATTGTTATCATGCCTCCGTCGACACAGTCTGGACAATACAGGCGGCAGACTGCTTCGATCGCGCCTACCACTGTCAGTCAGCGTCACCCCGGGTTGTGAGGGATACAGTGGCCTCGTAGACAGACGGGGATATTCTTTTGTTTGGTTGGTTGGCGGGAGCCCTGGTGTGGTCTGCTTCTTCTCTCCTATCTAACATCTATCGTCTTCATTTCCCCTCCTTTTTGTGTTTGCTACTCTCTTGTAACACCTCTAATCTTAGGCTGTTATAGTACCTCATTGTGTTGCAAGTGCCGTAAAACACTTACTAAAACTAAAAACTAAAGGAGATATTCGTTTGAAAAGGAGAAGAAAACAACTCCCCGGTATTATTACATTGAAACGCGCATTTATTCAATACTGTGGGGGCACACAGTTAGCTCAGTTGGTATCATGCTTGACTTTGGTGTGAATGCCTCTGATTCTAATTCCAACGGGGCGCCCTGAGCTTTTGGTGGTTTGGGAGGGGGGGCGGGTTTCTTAGGTTCTCCACGTATTTGGCTCGGCCTTCATGGAGATAGACGTTTTATTTGGAGGTCCTGCCTCTTACGTAACCTTGCAGTGTTGAAAGGGATGTTAAGCTCATACACTTTCAATGGTGAATATCCTACCAATCATGGGTAACATGTACTTGTCTTTGATTTTGAATTTATATACACAGAAAGGCAGAAACACAGAGAGATAGAGAGGTAGGTACTCACACGCGCACACACACATACACATACACATACTCACAAACACATACTCACACACACACACACACACAGAGACACACAC
>NW_004797803.1:172279-174382 GCF_000002075.1 Aplysia californica
ACATACACACACATACATATACACAGAGAGAGAAAGACACACACACACACACACACACACACACACACACACACACAAACACACACATACACACACACACACACATACACACTTCACCTCCTCTTCCAAACGTTCTCGTTCACAGTGACAATGATAATTTCACTCGTTAACAACCTTTGTTTAATGAACCATACCCACACACACTCGGAGCACCAAACCTCCTCATTCATCTACATGATGTCAACATTCACGCCGATGATGTAACTGTTAATGAAAGTTTCATGTCTCTGAGGGATTTGTTTAGACGAGAATCCGCTTCTGTTGCTGGTCCTGATAAAGCCGCCACACACAAACAAAAATAATAACTTCATTAAAAGCTTCCACAATCAATTGTTCAAACATCACAGACACGAGAATTCGATTAAAACAACAATACGTTATAATAAAGTTGACAAGTTTGCAATAAAATCTGTTCAGTCGTTGGTCTTTCACTCGATTTTTCTGCTGAAGCTACTGCAGGGCTGAATGTTTAGCATCCAGATTTCACAACAGATCGCCTTTTTGTAACCGTGGAATAGAATAATATCATAATATTATGTTTAACACAATGTTGTCTTTTGTTGGGGGGAAGGAGGGTTGGTTTTGTTTCTTTTTGTTTTTGTTGCTGTTATTATTTTTTAAGTTGTTTCACTGACCCATCAAAAACAACTTAGATCATAGAGGAGGAAAGGTTGCGAGCGCCGTAAAACCCCTATTAAAGCGAAAACGGACGAAAAAAAAGGGGGAGGGGGGTGGGCTTTGAGCCTTCCTCGGAGGGATACAGCGTCACAGCAGAAACACCGAGATACATGCACTTGATGACATTTCTCCCTCACAGGAATCGCACTCGGGTCCTCAGCATGCTATGGAGAAGCACCTTACAGCTACTCCACGGGCACCGACAGACATGGAAATGCCAATAACAAAACATTTTTTAGTTGACACTCTATAATAAGATCTTTTCTGTCAAAAATCTTTCATTTTCTATTTTTCCACTGAAGCTACTTTCAGCTTAACTTGTAGTTTCAGATTCTCCAACAGATGGCGCTTCCATAACTCCAATGGTCGAGCAGTTAGTGAGGTCAAGCTGTCAGTAATGCCAAGTGACAGGGACAAAATGTTCTGGTGGGTAGTCACTGGGGTGTGTCCTTAAGCAAGACACGATAACCTTAGCTCAAATTCAGTGTGCTGTTTCCAAAACAGTGGCGACCAGTAATGGCGTGTTTGTAGCATTGACTGTAAAAAGAAAAGTTGTTCCCGCATCTGATCCGAACATTAGAGATTGCCTTTTTAGTGTGACAACTTCCTGGGCCTTCGATATATTGTGGTAGAGTGGCCAGTTCCTTTCCAAGCCGCCTTTACTTCCTCAACTCGAAGGCAGGAACCCATTACTGAGCATTGACTGTATTGATGGGATATTGTTTATGATATGGTAACCGTGATAAAAAAATATTACTTAAATATCATGTACAGTTATGTATTTAAGTATATCTATGCACGTTTCTATGTATGTGTGTCACTGTAACCCAAATTTCTCCCACGGAGATCAGTTATGTGGAATTTATTCTCATCTTTTTGTCTTTCTTTATTGGGTTACTTCTACACATATCAGGACAGGTACATAAAATAACATCATTCCATTTTTCAGCCACTATCCAATTTGATCTGGCGTGTCAGAAATACCAAGACACTGAATTGTGAGGCATCCTGGTGAAATAAGGCACTCGTCAAAATGAAGAAATCAAAGAAACTGGCATTTTTCTGCCCTATGTGCAATTTTATGCAATTTGTATTTTTTTACTCTACGCCTTTAAGATCCATTAAAAAATAAATGTCTGTGTGAATTTTGATCGAAAACGTTGAATTAAGGTACAAAAAAATGTAAAATTGCAGTTTCCAAGGACTCTCAAGCTTTGGAAGACAAGAAACTTTGGTGGTCATTTCTCGGTATATGTACCTCTGAAACCAGTCGACCCCACCTCCTTCAATCGCAAATATTTCGACTTCTAATCATGACAGATGAGTTTGGTTGATTGTTTTTTTTTGGGGGGGGGTTGTTGTTGT
>NW_004797803.1:177372-185458 GCF_000002075.1 Aplysia californica
TTCTTCTTCTTCTTCTTCTTCTTCTTCTTCTTCTTCTTCTTCTTCTTCTTCTTGTATAAACATCTGCATCAACTAATTTAAAAAGCTGTGTCAATAAGAACCCAGTACTGTAATTAATTATGACGCCAGACCACAGAAATGATTTTAAACGACATCGATTATTTATGTGTGCACAACGTCACACAAAAATCAGGCGTCCTGTCTGATCGATCATTACATTATCACCCCCCCCCCCCCCCCCTTCATTAGATGCTTTCACCCCAACCCATCCGCCCACGTACCCACCCTTGTTTCATTCACTCAAAATCAATTGCTTTTGATTAGTTTCCACAGAACCTTCGCCTCTCTTTCTTTTTCCTTCTCCTTCTTTTTCCCCTTTCTCCTTCTTGTTCTCCAGTCTTTGTCCACTGATCGATCCTGAGTCTCAGGAGGGTTGCTAATTATTTCACTATCACGAGTGAAGAACCCAGTCACGACATTAGTGTCCTTGGTATTTATCGCAGCTGTTGCGATAGGATCCCCAGATTCTTGAAGTGGAAGCTTACTCTTAGTAAACCTGCATACAAGACCACGTTAGAAACCTTCTCTTCTGGCCAAGTGTGAGGCTTTGGTTCCTCGAATCTTTCCTCTTCCTGCAATGTTATGTTCGGGAAGTGACAGCTTGCTTGAAGTCTTTCTGAAAATATATTGTTGTTTCGATCTTCAGATAACTTTGGATTTCAGCGTCTTTTTGTGTCTATTTTTTTCAGTGAAAGGAAAATGTTCAAGGCTTTTACGTAGATTCAGGTATCGTAGGAACTGCATGTGCCTTTTCCTGGTCTTCCGATCTAATGTTACGTGTTTGGAATATGTAAAATCGGGCTCTTGAGAATAAAAGGCACCAAACTTCTCTTCCGGTATAGCAAAGTGTGTATTACACGTTCAGATAAAACTAACAGTTGTCCGTCCTCTTTGTGGCAAGAACATGACACATGATGCAATCTCAGGAAAGCATACTTTTTTTTACTTTGATCTTTTCAAAATCCATTAAGAAAAGAGTCATTCGTGAGTCATTTTGTTTATTAATTTTTGGTACGCTGGTTCTGACTTTGATATTATTTTTACATTATTAAGACTTAGAATCTAGTTTTCGAAAAGTTTACAAGCGAGAATTTTTATCACCTGCGGGTGACAGTTAGTCCTCAGGCCGGACGCACAAAAATTAGGTTTGGTCTTCTTGTTGTTGTTTTGTTGTTTTTCTTGTTTTTTGCCGTTTTGTTTTATTTTTTGTTGCGCCAACCGATTGGGCAGTCTGCCATGTCTGCGCCCACCGACGGCAAAGGGTTCATTCGGTCGCTTTTAAGCACAAGGGGGCTATCCCGAAAAATTTTGTTTTGAGAATATCGAAGATACAGTTTTTGCACCTTGTTCAGTTTCTTTAAAAGACAAGGAGAGTTTTTTCTATAACCAAACAAATATAAACACCAATGAAACCAAATTTCTCCTATAGGTAGGGCAATGCCCACTATTGGTGTACGTCAAGATTTTTGGAAACCCCTGAAATCTGGGTTAGCCCGCTTGTCCTTGAAAGCGACCATTTTTTAACTTATTTTTATCAAGATTGCATCGTGTATTATTTTCTTATCACAAAGAGGACGGACAACTTACTGTCAGCTATATCTGACGTGCAATACACCTTTGAGATTTTCCCAGTTCAGAAAACTAAGAATTATAAATTATTACTTTCTGTTCCAATCAGTACGAAGAATATTTTAAAAAGTAAAAGTTTAGAAGTTATACCTTTATTTGACTGAGAGACGTGATGTAGTTTTGTTTATGGTAATGATAAGTCATTGTGACGAAAAGTTTACATAGCATTAGATCATCCTTTTTTAAAGGAACAAGTGTACCCAAAGTACATTGATGTAATGGATAAAGGTAAAGTATAACCCCTTCCCCACACATCTACGCTACAGACAGCAGTTTCCTGTTTCTGTAAAACATAGCACCAACCCAAATGTGACCCCCGTATGTGGCCTTGGATCTGCGGTCAATTCAGTTCCAAAAGGGAGATCAAAGTTGACTTACCATTAACATACCTTTAAAAAAAGGAGCGTTGTGAGGATAAGGGTCAAAATGATCAAGCAGCGTTGCTTGGCTCAGTTTGCCATATTACTGATGACAATGGAGAAATCCAGAGCCTCTAATATTTGCTGCAACACAACGTGTGGAGAATTTACAGCATCATCGACACAAACTTCTGACAGACACTGTGACTTAGACGAGAAGAAGCTGATTCCTTCATCGGGCATACTTTTCACAACTTTTCTCGAGGACCTCATCCACATTCTTGCTTGGGATCAAGTTGTTGTGGTAGAAGACCAGATTCACCCGTTAGGAAAAGTTGTGTCCAAAATGTTGGATACCCACATTATGAGTTTGGGTTTGGAATTTCCCGCTGTTGATGAAAATTTAGACATGGAACAACTATTCTCCAGCGAGTCGGACAGTTCAAAGTTCAACTACTTCCTTCTAATCATCGAGAAACCTTGGGAGTTTATTTCTATAGCGGACGACGTGTTCAGACGCAGCGGCCGTGGGTCAATGCTGCCTCACCGCGTACATTTTGTGCTGATAGGCAACTCGTGTGACGTGGCTACAGTACTGGACCAACGGCTTTCGCAAACTGCTTTTGATAACATACTGGTCATCACGGTGGACCCGACCTCTCTGAGAATTGCGTCACTCCATACTTTAATGTGGAGACAGAACCGAACAAGGCAGCTCAGTCCCATACCACTCCATGCTATTGCAACCCCGGAACAGGTTTTCCCGAATCTAAAGCATCATTTAAATGGGCGAACTTTGGCCTGCCTCTGTAAGGCCTGGGCCGATGAGATGTGGAGAGAGGTTGATCCTGTCTCCGGAAATCTCACTTACGTCGGATTTCTAATTGACCTACTGGGGCTTTTGGAAACGTCCTTGAACTTCACTTGCAGTATAACCCCGCCCGCTGGTGAGGACGACAAAATAGACTGGGACGACTTTAGTGAGATTGTCAGTGCCAGGCGTGTGGACATTGGAATGTCCCTGTGGGCGCTAAGCTCAGAGTTCACGTACAACCATTCTGTCACGTACCCCATACGAGGAGGGAGTCTCGTCGGCGCTTACATCAACAGGCTGGTCAGCGGGCCTCTCAACTCTCCCTTGCTCACCCTCATGTCGCCCGGGGTGTACTTTGTGTTAGGCTTGAGTATCCTTTGGATTATACTTTGTTATGCTTTCGTCGTCTTTCACAGTCCTGTCCCGACCTCTGCGAAATCGGGAAACCCCGAACCAACTCACTGGACTCACGGTTCTTCACATCTTTCTCTTGTTACTTCGGGAAACGAAGAACCGGGCGCTGTTCTTGACTGTAAAGATCCTTTAAATATCTCTGTGATCAACCAGGATGAGAACTGGGAGTTTCACACGAGATTGTTTACACTCGAGCGTTTGCGTCATGCAGTTAATGATAACCACTCCCCTGGACTCATTAGAAGATGTTGTTCTGGTCCATTTATATCGAAAAACTCAAATATAAAGTCTGCTCAAGATCTGTTTGATCTCATATTTGCATTTTTTGGATCGTTTCTAGGCCAAGGACTTCTGCCACAGCCAGTCTCGTTATCCGCGCGCGTTGTTCTCATGGCGTGGGCGCTGTCCATTGTTCTATTTGTGGTCATCTATACAGCCAGCCTCACAGCTGACCTCGTTTACAAAACCAACCCCCCGCCCCTTTCAACCTTTGAAGGACTGCTAGACAACGATGGCTACCAATGGTGCGTGGCAAAGCCGTACGTAGATTTTGAGGCTGCCCTTCAGCAAGCTCCTGAAGGATCCGTCCTCAGAAGATTGTACGATGGCATGGTCTCAACTCTCTCAAAAAGAGAGCCCGGTGTGTGTGACACGATAGAAAGGATTGTCGAGGAAATGGAAAAAGATCCACACTTCATAGGTTTGGTTGTGGAAGGAGACCTTCTCCAGGTGACCAAGAAAAAGAAGATTCTCGATCTAGTCGTCATGTCCGAGAACTTGTTAGACTCTAGCGAGGGTCTGGTAATGCCTAAGAACTGTGAGCTTGTGGCTGTGATCTCCAAACAGCTCATGGTCATGACACATTCCAGCCTTGTGGGAGATTTGCTCCTCAAGTGGGGAGCAGAGAACAAACCACACAGGGGCTCCTCGCGGCCCCGCCTCTCGGAACACACAGATCCTGGCCTGGACTCTTTTCTCTGGCTCTTCTACTGGTGCGCCCACGGCGCCGGGATATCTTTCCTGGTCATGCTGCTAGAGATAGCTGTGTATAAAGCGCGATCTCCCGGTGTCCTGTCCTCGCTTCTCGATAGTTTGATGACGTACATAACAGAGAGAAAACTGAAGAATAAGGCACTGCCTGTGTCTTCATCGTAGTTGGATTTGTCAGTGTGAGATCCTATATTTCTGTAGCGTATTTTTAATGTTTAAAAAACTGTTTCTCTTTTTGGATAAAAGTAGCAGAGATTAAGATCATACATCGGTACATTTTCTGTTTTAAAAAAGAATAAATTAAACTCAATTTATTGGGTTTTTTACTTGTATTTATATATGATTTAATTATTGGGTAGATTTTCTTCATTGTACCAAATAGAGGTGTGAAGACAATAATGTTCACTGTTAAAATTGTTGACATCTGTAATTAACTACAAACGATATCAAAGTTCAAACTAGTTCAAAACATGACACCATAAAAACGATGAAAAAGCGAGATTTTGAACTTTCACAGACTCTTATAATGACAATGCCAATATTTATTCACTGGTTTTTCGTACACCCTTTGATATTGTGAAAGCAGGAATCCTTGTTTTGTTTCTAAAATGCCATAAAATTGTATAAAAATGGTATTTGAGTGAATTGTTTTGGCTATTGTAAATGTGTTGATAGCATGGCAAGGTATAAGCTTCATTCTTTTAGCAACCATAGCACATAAAACGTATGACCTATGACATCGGGAATAACTGCAGGATGACCCATTTCCCACATTGGCAACATGAACGCGAAAAAGTACATCTCCGTTCATAAAATTATTATAAAAATGTTCACGGGTTCGTTTCATCCATAAGCTTATGCCTGCTTCATCAATGTAGACAACTTCGCTAGTTTGTACATGCTGAATGAATGGCACAGATCCTGGGTGTGTTTGGAATTTCTTTAACAAGAGTGTCTTCTAAAGTTTCCAAGGTGGTAGAATTTCTGTAACTCTTTGAACCCCATCGGACGCTGGGAGCGACCAGTACTGGTGACAACTGTTTTGTTTTATTAAGTGCTAGTTTTTGCTTGTTTTTCGGAACTAAGCCCGAACCAAATTTGTTAGTAATGACTAAGCCTTTGTTTACGCTATTTAGAAGTTGGAGGCAAGCTCCTGGGGTTATAATGAGACAAAGTGCACTAGGTTTAGGTGACTAGAAAAAAACTCCGGGAAACAGAGAAAAAAAACTCTGGGCTTTAAAGAGTTAAACAAGAGTGTCTTCTAACGTTTCCAAGGTGATAGATGCCTGTCACGATATTAAAATTTGCTGATGATTGTCCAATTTACATACTACATGGAAGAAAATGGTGGATTTGGGGGAGGGGGGGTGGCGTGGCTGAGAAAGGCAGACTCCATTGGTCATGCCATATAGATCCAAAAAAATCCAATTTCTATTGATTTTTCATTTGAGAATGCAATGTCACATTTGAAAAAAAGAAATTTTGTACTTTTTATGTTGCTGTGTTCACATAATTTGATCTTACACGATGCGTCAAAGTGTAAAATAAATACGTGTCACATTTGAATGTTCAATGTCACAAAACTTCACAAACATTTCACTTTGCTATGTCACATTTCACTTTGCTATGTCACATTTCACTTTGCTATGTCACATTTCACTTTGCTATATCCACATTTGAATGGTAAATATTATACTATCACCATCATAATTCCAGTTTACACTTCTAATTTACAATTACTATCACAATAACAAATTTACAGTTACAATTCACAATTGGCTAACACAGTTACAAATTACAGTAATTGTTGCTAGTAACCTGAAGAGTTGAACGAAGACAAAGAACAATATATTGTTCGGAAAGCGTAAGCCTCATTAATAAAACGGACACCAGGATCTCTGTCTGGGCCCCCTACTGGTGGCAGATCATAAAGGGTGATGTTTCCGTGAACGGGAGACGGCGGCCCTACCTGTAAAAAACTAATTCAGAAACCATCGCTTCATGATCGTTCACGTCTAGGCCTAGCTTGCTGGTTGGCGATGCATTCGGGCATGTCCGCCTCTAATAATTAATTCCGAGTTCAACTTACGGGTAGGCTAGTGATGGCACAGCGTAAAAACCTGATTCGCGGGCCTTAACAGCATCCTGTTTATAAAAGATGCAAGAACTGTTGTTCTTTTACAAACGACCCTAACCCCCCCCCCCCATATACTTCCCCTCCCCCCTCCAGGAAATAGGAAACAGTCAAAACATAAACAAAACCCGTGAAAAACAATGGACCCTTTGCCCCCGAGCCATTTGCATATATAAACGCTTACACAGACAAAGACACATAGTTTAAGGCACACACTGACACATGCAGACGTGCCTTTGTAAACATACACCTACACACACACAACTAAACACACACACACACACACACACACACACACACACACACACACACACACACACACACACACACACACACGCACATTTGACACATGCAGGCGTGCCTATAAAGACACACACATACACACACACATACACACACACGCGCTGACACACATCTATTATCTATTTGTGGTGGCCGAATTTTGCTATTCAAAGGCTTTTTAATGGCTGCATCGATCGAAATGCAGTTTTCGCCAAAAGATTCTTTAAAATATTCTCCAGATCATGATGCCCTTCGTTTTTTCAGTTTTGAGACAGTTTTTCTGCAAAAAGCTAAATTTCTTTATTTCGCCGATCGCTTTTGTAGGCCAACACTTCTGTCTCTGTAATTTTAGAAAATCCGCCAGGTCTTTTATTTCAAGTCGTACTTCCGTTCGATACTATCGCACATTGTCTCGCAAAACTGAGCACTATTTTAATTGTGCGACCCGTATGTATCTAGGGTGCTTTGACAACTTGGAAACGCGTGTGTCACTTTGTTCTCAAGATTTATTGCTCCATTCCCGTAGATGTAATTATAGCAGGCCAATGACTTTCAGTTGATGTTAAATGCACCGATCATTCCTTTCATCGAAAGGGGGCCCAGCTTGTAAACGTATACACGCCGACACATTAAGGAGGGGGGAGGGGGCTACACCTGAAGACTATCTCGCTTGTTAGAGGATCAAATTTTACCAAATTTCACACGTATAACAACAAACATGATAAAGAGTCTAAAAATCTGCAATCAAATTTCAGAAAAAAGTGTCGTTTCCTTCGCTGCGGTTGCCATATCGGATTTAATTTGACATGTCTTATGTAATGAATACCGCACATCTTTCTCGTGGAAGTAGATTAGAGTTGTTGTTTTTGTTTGGGTTTTTTGTTGTTGTTGGGGTTTTTTGCATGCATGTTAGCAAACATAAGATCTACGGATTCTTTCTTTGAATTTTGTTTTTAACGAATTAGAAGATCTCTAACGACTTTTGTCCTGAGGTAGTTTTCAAATTTGCAAAAAAATCGTGAAAATACACATTCCAGACACCGCCAACAAAAATCTTTTACATAATATATCAAATACTCAACACAAACATTTTTAGTATTACGTCTTCTCTTCATTCTTGAAAAATGGTGGAGTTCTTCAAAAAAAGTATAAAAACCGCGTTTTGAGAAAACGGGCGATAAATAAAAATAAAAGATTGATTTTATCAGGAAATGGTTGTGACAATCATGTCCGGTATGGGAAGAAATATGGCTTAAGGGGGATCTAATGCTATTAAACAGTTGTAAGAGAGGCTGAAGAAGCTAAAAATGCCTACAACTCAAAATCCAAAATTTTGAGCCGAATCGGGACTTTTGGGGTGAAGCACCTCCCCAGAGAACAAACCACACAGGGGCTCCTCGCGGC
>NW_004797803.1:190874-210093 GCF_000002075.1 Aplysia californica
TGTGAGCGCCGTAAAAAAAATTACCAAAAAATAAAAAGAAAGAAAAGAAAAGAAAAGAAAAGAACCTGAGTCTAATCAAAGATCGTGTATACAAGATAGTTCACTCCTCTCTTTGAGCCAATTTTATAAAAGTGTCCTCAAAATTCGGTGGCGCCCTCTTCAAAAAAGCGCGGGCTTTGTGAACTGAGCCTCCCTACTTGTGTGAAAAACAATAAAAGTGAAACTAACAAACTGTGCTATTCCTTTTCTTCTTCTGGAGAAAGGAAAGAGAGCTTCATAACTAAGACTGCAGCGCCATCTGAAGCAATGCGCGGACTTCCGCGGACACTTTTTTGGCTGAGTGAGCAATCTTGTTATGCATGATCTTCGGTCTAATACGAGTAATATCAAAGAGCTTAACTACTACACCATAGGCACCGGTGCTTTTGTTTAGTTATTTGGTACAGGGGGGGGGGACTAAGATAGATGTGGGTGATAGAAGGGCGCCACTGGTAAGTCCTACTTCTTTACTTTTCATCTGTGTTTCTATCTGTCTTGTCTTACTTCTTCCGAACTCTAAATGACCAATATTTTGTCGGTGTGCTTCTCTTTACTCAGACGAACAAACAAATAAAAGAGAGAGAGGGGGGGAGGGAGAGAGGAAGAGAGGAAGAGAAAGAGAGAGAGAGAGACTTTATTGGGAAGGGGAGATAATTTAGAGAGATAGAGGGAGAGAGAGGGAGAGAGAGAGAGAGAGAGAGAGAGAGAGAGAGAGAGAGAGAGAGAGAGAGAGAGAGAGACAGAGAGACAGAGAGACAGAGAGAGAGAGAGCAAAGAGGAAGAAAAGAAGTAGAACCTACAGTGGCAAACCAACCGCTGTATGGATTGGCTTGCTGGATATTCCCTATTGGGGAAGTAACTCTGTCATTTCTGGTGTGTATTATAAGTAAGGGGGCAAATGGTCGCCCTTTTCATGTCATTTAAAAGTATAATACAGAGAACCCGATTTGTGACAGGTCAGTGCCTACTCTTTGTTTTAAGTCACTTATAAGTATATTACGGGCATAGCCTTGTGGCGTGACAGGGCAGTGTCTATAAATTTGGCGACTGTAATTAAGCTCGGCAGAAATGGATAAATTCAAGTAGTTGGATAGCATTGTCTCCAATTTGCAAGCTGCATCGATGACGTCCATCAAACAAGCGATGAACTGGCAAAATATGTAGGGGGAAAATGGCTTTGTAGTTGTTGTTGTTTTTTTCAAAACAGAAGTATTGCAATTAGAACCAGAAACTATTATCTTCATTCTTATGGCAAATTTTTGGGAGAAACTGATATAAATTCAAGTACTTCGGCTGCGTCAATTTCCAAAACCACAGCTGCATTGACTTTGTCCATCAAAGACTTAACAATGCATGGGAAGCTTTTGTAAAAGTAGAAGCCATCTGTAATCCAAAGGTCATCTAACCGAAAACTAAATTTAAGATAAATGATAGCATTATTCCTGGTAGTATTGCATTGTGGTTCAGAAATATGGGGGGAAACACACAAAACTATTGAAAGAAAATTAAAAGGCTTTCTAGCAAAATGTATACGCAGAATTATATTACGGAATAGACTGATTTTTTCAGAGATGGAGAGATGTTGGAAAAAGCTGGAATTAAAGATATCAAAGCGACCATAAAAGATAGAAGAAGATGCCTAATATACTTGTGACTCGTTTTGAGATTGCCAGAGACAAGATTGCCCCTTCACAAATGGCAGCTATAAGAATATAATCAGAGAAGCGTAGACGCAGACTGTGAATATAAGCATAGCAAGCAACGTTTACTTCACCAATTTTCCGGAAAATTCTGATATCGTATTCATCAAAGATATTCTTATCACAAAGCAACAACAAAAAAACGGAACAAATTCATCAAAATTTTCTTTAAAACTAATATCTACAGCTGATTGGCATTCTACGCCAGTCTACCACCAACAGACATTAGCTCCTCCCCTTCATCCGTCAATAAATCATTGAAATCTTTCTCCTGCCGCTGCTATCACTTTGCACTTTACACGTTTTGGGTTGGGTGTTGTTGTTTTGCTTGTTGTTGTTTTGGGGGGGTTGTTGCTGTTGTTGTTGTTGTTGTTGTTGTTGTTGTTGTTGTTGTTGTTGTTGTTGTTGTTGTTGTTTCAAGAAACAGGATGGAAAAGTGGTTTCACTAAGTCCGACACAAGCCTAGACAAGGGCGACAACTTGACATCAGAATGGGGTCATTGTCAAAACCCATCTTCGAAACCCATTCCAACTAGGTGTAGAGACTGCCAGGTACTTCGGACTGTCTTAAAACACTTTTATTAGACATTTATACGATAATGGATTACATGATTATCGCCCTTCATGTGGAGTCATTCTAACCCTGTTTCCTCGAAGAGATCACCAAATTTAGGCACAACAACATTTGCAATAAAACTAAAGACGTTGGTAAAGTGTTCTTTTAAGCAATGGTTAAAGTTTTTAATTCGTCGCATTGATGGAAGAGGAAAAGTGTTTAAAAGTATAAAAGAAGAGGATAAAAATTTTACAAATCC
Organism: Aplysia californica; assembly: GCF_000002075.1. NCBI lineage: Eukaryota > Metazoa > Mollusca > Gastropoda > Aplysiida > Aplysiidae > Aplysia > Aplysia californica. The sequence goes on from NW_004797803.1 coordinate 193,429, forward strand.
AACTTCGCTCAAGTGGCCCGAATCGGAGGCTGAAATGTGATGATATCGGGTGGAATCTCTGCTCTTTATCGTGCACGTTTGGTAAGTTTTCAAAGCAACCTCAAAGGACGACGGTGTTGTGACGAAATTTTTCGGCACGGTGACTGCCCTACATGACACGGATGTTGGAATGTGCTAACAAGACAACACCCGACCGTAAAATGCTACGATCAGTGAAAACTCCTTCCAAACTCATCAAATCGCCGTTCTGGACTGGCCTGCAAGATCAACGGGCCTTAACCCAACAGAACATATGTAAGATCACCTTGACTGGAAGAAAAGAAACAGATCGCACTCCGTATAAACTCGTCGGGAACTGAAGGCTGCACTTCACAAGGAATGGGAAGGGATTCTTCAGGCAGCCATAAGGACATAAATTCAGTCAATGAACATGTGTTTTGCATCAGTAATTCAAGCTGGAAGAGGCCATACGCGATACTGAGCAAACTTTGATTTGGATTTTTTACAAGGGTCGGTGTGTGAATAAAATTATTTCCCTTGAATAAGGGAAGACATTTATCAATTCTTTTCATATCAAGTTTGCAGAAAATGAATAAAGATCGCGTGTACTAAATGTTCTTGGCTATGTTGAATAGTAAATGAGTTTCTGTACTTTAAGTTGGGTGTGACAGAATTTTTGCAACACGGTATATAACATTGCAAATGCAAATTTAACAAAGACTGTAATTGTAATGGTTTTATAGTATCCCCCCCCCCCCCCAACATCCAGATGTGAACATAGCAAGCTAACCGTGACATGTATGCATTTGTCTTTCAGCTGTGCACCTTCATATGCTAAACAGGCTTCAGACTGAGCCCATACTGGGGGACTGTCCGATCGCCTGTTAGATAATGTGCCCACCTGCTGCCATTTGTACATCGACATTTAATCGATGAAGTCATTTCACATTATGCGTTACGACTGTGGTGACTATTCTATCTCATCCTATTCTCACCCCCCCCCCCTTTTTTTCCGTCGCAGGCTACTTGTTTGAGTGTGGACCTAGTGAAGCGTGTAAAGAGCAAACCTGGTCTATCCGGTAACAGAAGAAGCTCAGTGTGTAATGAACTTGATAAAACAAGCGATTTAGAGTAGCTTACGAGGTTAGGACTAACAAATATGTGTATTGATAAAAGTAAGGTTTATCATTGACCACCACCCCCAGCCAGTAGGTAGTTGGCGGGCGCTCAGGTGTGATTTACTCCTTCTTTCCAATCAAACATCTATCGTTCTTTTCTCTTTCCTGTGTTGCTCGCTTGTAGCAACACCTCTAATTTTCGGCACTTATAGGACTTGTTTTTGTTGTAAATGCAGTTGACATTTACTGCAACATCAACAAAAAGTGAATAAAACGGCAGTAGTTCTGCGCGGCAAGACAGAAACAGTAGAGAGATCAGAAAATGACACAAAAATGATACCAACGTCTGTGGTGTATCGGTTGGGCACTTCACTGTCGCATGCAGAAGACCCGAGTTCTATTCCTGAGTTGGAACATTTTTATCGAGCATCTCGGCATTTCGCTGGGATGCAGTATCCTGCTTAGCCCATGTTGGTCCTGACAGGCAGGGTCGAAATTGTGTCGATGGAGACGTAAAAACTTCTCCAAAAGTTGCACGCTCCAACCACCCACCGAGCCTTTCTACTATTTTGCGTTTCAAATCTATCAAGGTGGTTGGTTAGCGGGAGCTCTGGTGTGATTTGCTCCTTCTTTTCTTTCACACATCTATCGTTGCCTTTAAGGGCAAGCGGGCTAACCCAGATTTCGGAGATTTCCAGAAATCTTGACCTTTGCCAAAGGGGGCATTGCCCTACCTATTAGAGAAGTTTGGTTTCATTGGTGTGTATATGTGTTTGGTTACAGAGAAAACTCTCTTTGTCTTTTAAAGAAATTGAACATGGGTCCAAAAACTTTACCTTCGATTTTTTCAAAACAGCATTTTTCGGGGATAGCCCCCTTGTGCTTAAAATCATAGTTTCTCCACCTTTTAGTTCTGTGTATGTTACTCTCTTGAGACTTCTCTAATCTCCCGCACTTATATGACCAATTTGTATTGCAAGGGCGAGGAAATTCTTTTTCTCTCTTTCTTTCTAGGCGGTATACGTCCATTGCAGGATGTAGCCCTATAACAACGACCGCCGTTCTGTGTTATCGGCCATGTTCTGCGTTCAAGCTGTGCCCATCTGCTCTTTAAGTTTAATGTCGTCCTGCCATTTTTTTCTGGTCTACCTCTAGATCTTTCTCCTGTTCTTGATCTCCATTCCGTACCTTTTTGTCCTTCTGTTGTCCTTCACTCTGCTGATATGTCCAGCCCATTAAGATTTTTGATGTAGAATAAATTTGGGTATATCTGTCACTCCAGTTTTCTCTCGAATTTCGTGTGATTTGCAGGCATTTGATCTTGTGCTACAACTATAGTTTTTTCAGTTCAAATGTACACATAACAAATTCAAAGACTGCGTAGAAAGACCAAATTACACCTAGCAACACCAAATATACAAATGACGTCATAAAAAGTCCTAATACAACAATAGCAAGTTCAAATGTAAACATAGAAATCTCAAGTGTAACACATAGCAAATTCAAATGCCACCTAGCAAGTTCAAATGTAAATATGCTTGAACTAGAGTAAAAGGATTCTAAGTAGGTCGTTGGCGGGTGCTCCGGTGTGGTTTGCTCCTTCTTTCCTTTCTAACATCTATTATCCTGCTTTCTCCTCCTTTGTTTTGTGTCTGTTACTCTCTTGTAACACCTCTAATCTTCGGCACTTATATGACCTTATTGAGTTGCAAGTGTTTTAAAACTCTTACTAAACTAAAAGGAGGTTCAAAGTATAAGAAGTGTATCAAGGTAAGAAGTAAAAGGTTTGGGGTTTTTTGGCCACGAAAAAGTTCGACGTAAGCCGTGTGGTGCCACAAGGAAGAAATTATGTGAAACGAAAGTAATAGTTAAATTATGTTTTAAAACTCACATGTTCAACAGAAACGAATGGTTATGATACAAATCAAACATCCTGCTGGTATATTACAGAACTAACTGAGTGAAATCTAAAGCCAAGTTTACTTTTATTTATTTATTGTTGCACTACAAAACGCTATGGCTTATAGGCTTGCATTGATCTGAAGGATGCTGCAATTTTCACTATAGTCACAGCTTGTGTTTTAGTTCCGCCATCGAAGCAAGTGTGACTATCCTTTGTTGATGAGTCTGCTGAGTGAGCATTTGGTCTTTTGCTTCACCGAGCCACGGTTTCAAATCGTATTTCCAAATTCACAAGCGTTCTCGTAGATGTTAAGAAAAGGTGTGTAAAGTGGGGGGGGTAGATATTTCTTCCCCAAACTATTGATGAGTTGCCATTTAAAGCCTGTTTTGGGCACGAGCATTGTTACAGGCATATTTCGTTGTGGGGATTGTTGGACCAGTTTCTTAGGGGGATGGGTTGAAACGAAAGCTGCCATTCCCTCTACTTAAAAGTCGTGAAAGACCAGGCCACCCTCATCACTGACAGCAAATTCGGCCCCTATGGCATCGTGCAGTTCTGCCCCCTTCGACCCTGCATTACTCGAACAAAGCATTGACCACTCCGTCCTCTTCATCGGTTTCTATTCGTCAATGGCTTGCTACCAGCTTCCTCAATAAAGGCATATTCATACCGCTAAATGTTCTGCATCAGACATGCTGCATATTGATGTCTAGTTGCTTCAGCCCTATCTGAATTTCTTTCCACTGGAGCATCCTCTGGATTTTTTTTAATGGGGATCAATTCACCTTAAAATTGAACTGCTTATGGTTGTCGTCAACTCAGTTTGAGCACTTTGAAATGCTTTTCACGCTGAATAATCTTTATGGAGGATATTTGCTTTTGCTATGTGGCATTTGAACTTGCTATTGTGCTACATCAAAGATAGTACATAACAAGATGGGCCAGTAAGCCAAAAAAGTGTCCGCAGGAAGTTCGCTCTTTGCTTCAGATGGCGCTGCAGTCTGTTTTGAAGCTCTCTTTCTTTTTTTCAGAAGAAGAATAGGAATAGCACCTCCTTGCGTGCGCAGATCGACTGCTGTTCATCAGCAGTTCGGGTTCGTTCAGTATGGAGTTTTAGGTTTTTTTATTTTAATGACCTCTCGCCTTTCGTTCTAAAGTCAAATTAAACGAAGAAAACAATCACCCTTTCCTCCGGTAGACGTTTATTGTCAGCGTAACCATTTTAGAAAAGCGTTCTTCCGAAATTTATTCAAAAACTTGCTAGTTTCACTTTTATTTTTTAAACTCAATTAGGGTAACTCTGTTCGCAAAGGGTGCACTTTTGCGAAGAGGGCGCTACCGAATTTTGAGGACACTTTTTTAATTGGCTCAAAGAGAGAAGTGGCCCCTCTTGTTATGTAGACTCTTTGGCTACATTTGGATTTGCTATTTGTACATTTGAATTTGTTACGCACAATTGTACACTAAAATTTCCTATTGTATATTTGAACTTTTTATGTGGCGTGAAACTTTCTATGTGGCATTTGAACTTGCTATGTGGCATTTGTATTTCTTATGGGTACATTTGATCTGAAAAAAAAACTATAAAACGGTCAAAGGGTTGAGATTGGTGTTAGCCTGATGAACGCTTCAAAACTGACAGACCGTTGTTTGTCTTATAATGGTCCAGTTCTTCTCCGTTGCACGCAGAAGACGTGAGCTTGCCCCAAAATCATCATCATCATCATCATCATCATCATCATCATCATCATCATCATCATCATTATCATCATCATCATCATCATCGTCATCATCACCCAGGACCATGGTATTAGCCACCGACAAACACTTTCCATTTTTTTCTTATTTTTTAGGCTATCTTCTCGACATCATTATCTTTTCATTTTTCCGTTTATCATTCTCTCTTACTATCCTTTAATTTATATGGCCTTCCTACAGATCTCTTCCTCTGTGGAATCCAATCTAAATTTTACTATGCAGTTACCTGACTTCCCTGGGGGTACGTCCAATTCACACCCCCACCCCCCTCTTCCCCGTCACAATTTAGATCAATAATTTAGGATGCGAGCAGCTCCTAAAAGGTGAGAAAGGCAATGATGATGATGATGATGATGATGATGATGATGATGATGATGATGATGATGATGATGATGATGATGATGATGATGATGATGATGATGATGGTGATGGTGGTGGTGGTGGTGGTGGTGGTGGTGGTGGTGGTGGTGGTGGTTGTTTTACCACCGTAGCAATAAAGAACACAAACAGAAAGAAATGTGGGTAGTTTAAGTAGACTGGTCAGAGGTTTCCAATTTTATACAATTATATACATGTCATGTACACTAAAATATTGCACAACTTTGCCAACTCGGAACTCCAGTCCAGTTGTTCATGTTTGTTTTGTTATTTCTACCACCTGTTTCATGTTGTCTTTTGGGGCTTGTCACAAATATATCCCGTGTGGCACAGATCTGCCTGTCTTTAAATAGAAAAGTGAAAATAGTACAAAAGGATCGTTACGTTAAGTAGAGATATATGCATTCTATCGTCATTTTTCAAAAGTAAAGTATATTCCGTTTTAACAAGCTTAGAGGAGAGCCAAAAACAGAATGTATTTACAAAGAAAACAACATTTGCTTAAAGATAATAAGGAAGATATTATCAAAATTGTATTCTTAAAAATATTGACTCGGGATGTTTGTAAAGAGTCAGTTTTCTCGGTAACAACATTCAGTTTTTGGCTCTCCTGTAAAATGGTAAAACCTACGTATACTATAATTTCTTTTTTAATGGCGGCAGTATTGTCATGTTCATACACATATGCATGTAAGTGGCAGCTTTTGCCCAGGTTTGATACCACGAAATCATCTGCCAAGCACTGTGTTCTCAGGATGAGACCTTCTCCACATGCGAGTGGTGAGTTGTGGTGTCGTTTGAAGTGTGATGTTTTCTCAAGTATTTAAACCTTTCTGAGTCTAGGAAACTCTGAGAAATTATAATATCCCAATTGAAAGAGCTGCACAGCTGGCCTACCATAGAAACCGGCATCTCCGTTCAACGCTTAACGGCAACAGAGGATGAAAAAATAAGTAAGTTATCAAAACGTTCAGCTCTATCACTTTTTTTTGGGCCTGTCAGACGCCGTTACAAATTACTTTACTTTTGATTTTGACATATTGCATCACAATCATGTAATAATAATAATAATAATAATAATAATAATAATAATAATAGATATCATTTGTATAGCGCATGTCCTCGCTCAACAGCAAGCTCTATGCGCTTCACAATCTATACTATTACCACAGCAGACCTGAGAGCATTCTGAAACAACCTCAACATCCTGGGGGGCATACAGTGCAAGCAGCCATTTTATAGGCGCTAAAACACAAATCTTTCGCTGTCTATGGCCAGGTACCCATTTCCACCTGGGTGAAGTGAGGAAAATTCGTGTAAAGTGCCTTTCCCAAGGACACAACGTCAGGCCCGTGGCTCGAACCCCCGAACCCACAACCTCACGATTACGAGTCCGGTAGCCTAACCACTAGACCACCGACGCCACCACACTCGGTAAGTCTCACCGGATCAGGTCAGGTTGTATCACAGACATTGGCGTGACTTGCTGCACTGAAGAAGAAAGACTTGAACAACAGTTATGGCGGACCATAGACTTGTACACATAGACCACCCTTTGTCATGACTGCTCCCCATCTACGATCTCCATAAAAACTTCGCTGAGGAGCGTGAGTACTATGACCACACCTTTACGCCCAAATGAAGTGGCCATATACTAGTATCGCTGTGGTCGAGTGCGCCCCCCACCCCCACCCCACCCCCATCCCAACCATTTCTTACTTTTCCCTTTATCGAGCTTGAGCAGAGTCAAATAGCTCGCTCCGTAGTGAACTGGAAATATGTCGCAGTGCCCGGTCTATGATATCAAAACTATACCAGTCCAATTGTACCAGACTCCCTATGATGATTAAGAATCCTGTTGTTTTTTCCTGTCCGAAAACAAGACCAGGGTCAACAAGAAGGCGATGCACGAGAAGGAGGCCCCCACCATGAACACGTACAACCAGCCCACAGCGCTCACCAGTCTCGGCACCACTGCCGGCAAGGTCACAGACACGGGTATAGCGGCGGCCGCGGAGATCAGAGACACATTGGCGCTGAAGTGAGCTACGCCAAAGATCTCTCTTACCGCGTAGTTTACCTGCACGTTGGTTGTGGTGATGCAGGAGAACTCGGCGATGACGAAGAGCACATACAATGGCGGCCACACGTACAGGCTGGTCATCATCAGGGCGATACAGATGGTGGCAGAGCTGCTGGTCATCAGTAATCCCGCCTTGGCACCCATTTTATGAACGAACTGACCGTTGAGAGGTCTCATGACGATCATTGCCACGGGGCTGAGAACCGCCGCGGTTGTGAGGACGGCGTCATCGTTGAGGAAGACCAAGCCCATCTGTTTGTACAGATTCGCGTGCATAAACATGGTGGCGTTGAGTAAAAGGCTGACTGCCCACAGAAGCCAGAAGGTTGCAGTCCGAAGCATCTGTCCTGGACTCAAGCCCTGGGCCTCTCTGGTCATAGCCGGGACAGTCGGAGATTCTGGTGTAGGTTTGGAGACGTTCTTTTCGTTAATCGATTTTTCTTGTTCTGAGGCAGACGGCTTATGATTGCCATTGCCTATTGGTGAGTCCTCAGGGTGGTGGTTGAGGATTTTTACTTTCTGACCCAGTGAAGGGTACAGAGACTCGTTTTCTAACTGAGAAATCTTCCTTAGAAAGTCAGGTCCCGAAATAGGTAAATGCCCGCCTTCCTTCTGTTTCAGAGTTCCGTACTCAGATCCGGTTTTTACACCTTTGTTCTGTTTTCCAGAATCGTTATCGTCCCGTTGGGGAATTATCAGCTCATTTTCGTCCGACACGATGAAAGAAGTTGCGATAGCGGCCTCCTCGTCCACTCTCCCCCAGTCCACCCTCCCCGCCTTCTGGACAAGATACAACAGACTCAGACCGCTAGACAGCGCGAGAAGACTTACAACGCCGTGCATGATGAAGAAGTAAGGCACCCTCTCCACCAGTCCCGGATGCGTGAAGTAAGGCATCTTCCCCGTCCTTCTATCGCTCTTGACGTCACTAGGGTTCACGATCAAGTACGACAACACGACTATAAATAGAGCTCCGATGCTGGTCCCAGACGACATGATACCCGTTGCTTGGCCCGTGTTTGAGATCGTGTTGTGATCGCTAAGGTAGATTTTCCCGGCCAAGTTAAACAACGCACCTGCGCACAAGCCTTGCAGGGCGCCAAACGTGAGCAGCAGAGACGGCGGGTGGCTGATGGTGAAGAAGGACGAGAACGAAGCGATGACGTAGACGGCAGAAAACAATGACACAGCCTTGAAGTTGTCCAATCGCTGACTCGGGAAACTGGAGGCGAGCATACCGAAAGTGGAGAGAACTCGAAACGTAGTGAGGATCCAGAGCGGGTCAAGGACAAAGTGCGGCGTATGGGCGTGGTAGTAGGAGTAGATGTAGATCAAAATGTTTCCGAAGTAAAAAGGGGCGCTCATGGGTACCGCAAAGGCCATACAGCTGATCACTGTAGCCTTGACCCTGAAGGATTTGGACGCTTTCAGTTTTTTCACGAGACCACAGCTCAGATAGCTAGATGCTGCCACTGTTGGGGGGGGAGGATCAAGGAGTTGATGAAAACACACAAGTTGAATGACAGCGATATACGTTTAACATACTGCTAAAGTGAATAGCTCAATAACATAATACGTAGCTGTAGATGTTTAATGCCCCTATCGATAAAATGTAGATCGCTTAAGCAAGCAGGCTGCTTTTACCCTGCTTTCCATGGATAAACTGAGCAGAGATGGATACACATTTCCTTGAGACAGACAGAAACACACAATGAAAAAAACTCCAAGCAGGGAATCGAATATTTTCTTCACATCTTCTGCTGGCTAAAGCGGAGCACCTCATCACTACACCACTATCACAAGTAAGACCACAGTGGGGAAAAGTTATCCAAGTCTAGATCTCAAAATTACTGAATGAGTGGCTCGAACACGTACGTGGGATTTTTTCAAAGATTATTCATAAGTGAGATCATTCAAACTGAACAGGAGCTCAGCCTAGATTTAGAGACGCTTCTTAAAGGTGTAAAGAGGATAGGGGAAAAAATGAGCAAAATTCGAAACTAACACAGGTGGGATACAGCTGGATAGAGCAGGAAGGCAAGGAGCACTGCTAAGTAGGAAAAACGGTCACATACGTAAAAATCAGGTGCACTGCAGGTTGATGAACCAGCAGTCGACTACCCCCACAAAATTTTACCCGTAGAAGACCAAGCCCTTCTGTTTGAACAGATTCACGAGCATAAACATGGTTGCGTTGAGTAAAAGGCTGACTGCCCACAAGTGTAGAATTCTGTGACTACACCTAAGATCTAGCAAGGGAGCGCAAGGAAGAGTAAGAATTAGATGGGGAGCTCTTGTTGTGGTCTATGCTGCTGAGCAGGGGGGGGGTGATACAGTAATTATGGTGGTGTTTAGTCGCTTTGCAGTCGCATGCAGATGATATGAGTTCGGTTCCCATGCGGATAGGGGTTTTTTTTAATCGACTTATCTGCAGGGACGCCATTACCCCCTTTCAGTCCGAGTTGGCTCTGACATTAGTGACAGGGAAGGTCAAAGCAGCCTGTCTCCAAAATCTTACCTGTATCGATTGGGGCCTAAAAAATATATAATAAAAACTGTACAAACATGCTCTCCCCACACCTCATCCTCGAAAAACAAGGTCTAGAAAGTCACTGAGAAAATTATATAATCTATTATCTATTTGTGGTGGCCGAATTTTGCTATTCAAAAGGCTTTTTAATGGCTGCATCCATCGACATGCAGTTTTCGCCAAAAGATTCTTTAAAATATTCTCCAGAGCATGGCGCCCTTGGTTTTTTCAGTTTTGAGACAGTTTTGCTGCAAAAAGCTAAATTTCTTTATTTCGCCGATCGCTTCTGTCTCTGTAATTTTAGAAAATCCGGAAGTGATATTTTGCGAGGCGCGTTTTGTTTTGAGAGCATAGATCTAGACCTTATAATTTTTTGCATCTCTCAAGATTTATTTCCCCATTCCAGAAGAGTGTAAATATAGTAGGCCAATGACTTTTAGTTAATACTAGCTGGGCCCCCTTTCGATGAAAGGAATGATCGGCGGTACCTATACCTTCTTATACTAACCGTTCTCTGACCGTCTAGGTCGGTGCTTTAATATCAACTAAAAGCATCGGCCTAGACGGTCAGAGAACGATTAGTATAAGAACGTATAGGCACCGCCGATCATTCCTTTCATCGAAAGGGGGGCCCAGCTAGTTAGTTCTAAAATTGGCTTTAAAATGACACTTAAAAATAAGCCGAAAACGAGAAGTTTGCAACAGCTGTTCTTCGAACAGTAACAGTCACGCTTGATGGAGATAATTCAGTACAAAAAGGCTAATTGATCCTGTATTATCCATAACAAGAAGTACTGACAAAAAATGTTGACTTTTCAACGATGTTACAAAGGCAATATAAATAAAAATCATCTTAGATTGATTCTTTAATCAAACAATATTTTACCACCACCCTCCTTTCAACCCCATTAACCCAACCCAAAAAAAAGAAAAATATATCGACAACAAACAAAAATAACTAGCTGGATACCCCGTTCGATTAACAGACTCAAAAGAATCGATCGTCAAGTCATTGTGGGATCAGTGTGCACTGCATGTGAAAGTAAGCCTCTTTTGTTTACAATAACGTCTTAGAAAACAGACTTTTCCTAGATTAGATGTAAACGAAACTAATGAAAAACTGAAAATTAAACTACAGTGACTTCAGACTACTCAGTAAAACTGTACACCTTTTAGATCTATATGATTCTGAAACACCGTTATTTTTTTTCAAATTCGAAAGTTAAGTGGTTTGGAAGTTTTAGGCGGCCAAAGTGACGAACTTTCACAAATATAATATGTATGGAAATCTAGATATAATATAGATAACCAGATTGTAGGTTTGATTAATATGAAGTAGTTGACACCAAAAAGTTTTTTTTTTTATATGTGCAATATGCTTCTGACTTTTCTAGCTCTTACTTGTTGGATTCCGGAGCAAGAAGCCTTCTCACTGAGTAAAAGAAACACAATAATTTATTCAGTTTTCTAGCACAACTTACTTGTTCCAGTCCGGAGCAAGAAGACGTCTCACGATACATAAGAAGCACAATTTCTAGCAAAGAAAAGGGCAACGAGAGCGTTGCAGCAGACTCCTGCAAGATATTGCCTTGTTGCGGTACTTTTTTAATGTTAAAAGTTACTTTTTTACAGCTTTTTTTTCCTTTCTGCGACTTTCACCGTAGAGCTTAAATTCCAAGCGTTTCTCGTGCTTTCTCGTTGTACTCCGTCTCCTCCTTAGCCTTCTTCTCTTCTTCCTCCTCGTCTTTCACTGAGTCTCTTGAGAGGAAAGTTCTTCTTCTTCTTCTCCTTCGTCCTTTTTTTTCCTTTGTCCTCGTCTCTCGATCGTGCCTTTTCGTTGCTGCTGTTTTTCTTTTCTTTCTTCTGTTCCCTCTTTTCTTCACCAACTCGTCTTTCACTGAGTCTCTCGAGAGGAAAATTGTTTTTTTTTCCTTTCTCTTCTTCGTCGTCCGCTTCTTTCCTTCGTCCTCGTCTTTCACAGTCTCTCAATCGTGCCTTCTCGTTTCGTTGGAGGGGGGGGGGGGTTCTTTCTTCCGTATCCTCTTTTCCTCGCCAACTCGTCTTTCACTGAGTCTCTCAAGAGGAAAGTTGTTGTTTTTCTTCTCCGTCTTCTTCTTCTTCGTTCTCTTCTTTCCCTCGTCCTCGTCTTTCACAGTCTCTCAGTCGTGCCTTAGTGTTATAATGGTTGTTCTTTTTCTCTTTCTTCTGAATCCTCCACTTTTCATCCGCCAACACTTCTTTCACTTAGCCAGGCGCCGGACCCGAAAATATGTCTGTCTTCGTGTGTGTCTGTATGTGTGTGTATATGGTTGTGTTGTCGTTCGTTGACTGAAATGTCTCACTCGCCCGTTCAGGGTATATCCACTCACAGCACCACACAGACGAGGCACACCTGTTTCGTCTCAATAAAACTAACAGGAATCACGAGTCTGTTTGGTGTTTCTCTCTCTCTCTCTCTCTCTCTCTCTCTCTCTCTCTCTCTCTCTCTCTCTCACACACACACACACACACTTTTTCTCTCGTACTTTCTCACTTTTTCTCTCGCACTTTCTCTCTCTCACCTTTTCTCTCTCACTCTCTCTCTCTGTCTTTCTCTGTCTCTGTCTCTGTCTCTGTCTCTGTCTCTGTCTCTGTCTCTGTCTCTCTCTCTCTCTCTCTCTCTCTCTCTCTCTCTCTCTCTCTCTCTCTCTCGCTTTCATTGTACTAAAGGACAGTAAAAGTAGCCATGTAGATGTGGGTATACTATTAATACAAATTGTTAGAAAAAAAGTTATCTCACTCACGTAGGTCAACATTACTTCCCTTCTTTTCTCTTTCTTTTTTTTTTTTACCTTTCTCTTTCAGTCTCACTCTGCGTGTGGGTGTTTGTGTGGGCTTATGTGTGTGCGTGTGTTGAGCAGCTCTGTGTGTGTTTCCTTGCACACAACAGTGTATAAAAATGTGTGTGCGAGGTTGGGAGTGTATGCGCGTGTTTATATGTGTATGTGTGTGTATGTGTGAGAGAGAGAGAGAGAGAGAGAGAGAGAGAGAGAGAGAGAGAGAGAGAGAGAGAGAGAGAGAGAGAGAGAGAGAAGGAGAGAGAGATAGTGAGTGTGGTTGTATATTTCTGTTTATGTGTGAGCGTGTACATAGTAAGTGAATGTGTGTATCTATGTGTTTGTGCGCGTTTGTGTGAGAGTGTGTGTGTGAGTGTGTTTGTGTGTGTGTGTGTGTGTGTGTGTGTATGTGTGTGTGTGTGTGTGTCTGTCTGTCTGTCAGTCTGTATACGTGTGTGCATGAGTGTAAGGAAACGTCTGAGGCCGCCACTCTTTGCTTTCTTACCAAATACTTCGTTACGAAGTGTGCACTTCATGGGTAGCATTAAATATTATGCTCAAATAAAAGAGCAAAAGACCAGTCTCCATAAGGTGTCACGACGTAGTGGAATCAGGCGCTCGTCAATTTTTGGGCATGTGACATCTCCTGAAGCTTATTTATTTGCCTAATTTTCAGTTTTGAAAAAATATCCTTCTAGCTGGAATAGAAGTCGATATATTTGTGATTGAAGAAGGTGGAGTAGCCTAGTTTAAGTGGTTAAATCAATGAGAAAATGGTCGCCAAAGTTTGGAAACGTCAATAGTTTAAGGGTCCTTGGAAACTGAAAATTACATATTGTGTACCTTAAAACAAGGTCTTCCAGTAAAATTTATATAGAAATATGTTTTCATATGAACGTAAAAGGTGTTTACCAAAACAACAAAAAAACAAAACAATTTTGATAAAAATTGCCAAATGTTGCAATATTGCCTTTTTCGTCGATTTCATTATTTTGACGAGCACCTGATTTCAACACGATGGTCAAGTGCGCCCGGCACCTTCCCCTTGCCCTTCATTTGGCTGTGTGTGTGTGTGTGTGTGTGTGTGTGTGTGTGTGTGTGTGTGTGTGTGTGTGTGTGTGTGTGAGTGTGTGTGTTTGTGTGTGTGCCTGCCAGGAGAAAGGTCCCAATTGTCGGCAAAGTTATTTTTGAGCATCGAGGTGACAAGACCAATAAAAGTTGTACTAGGCCAAAAATTTAGTCCCTTCAGAAAACACGCCTTTTACCATTTCTTACCAACATACATTATTGAAAGGATTTTATAGTACTATTTTAAGTTTTAATTTTATTATCTTTTATTTGCATCATGTCATACTTCCCCATAGGTTAAAAGTGTGCTAGAAATTGGGTCAACATACTAAGGATTGAGCCGTTTTTCTTCAGAATGTGTTTTTACATCATGTGTTAAATAAATGTGGTATATTTTAAAATTTACTCAAAATATTTGAAAATTTAAAAAAATAAAGAAACACCTTCAACATTGAATTTGTTACAAGAATATGCCCTTATTTTAATGTCCGAGATTTCCGAAAATTGGGACCTTTCTCAGGCACACACACACACACACACACACACACACACACACACACACACACACACACACACACATAAATGGTGTGCTCCATTGTGAACCGGAAGTACTCAAAAGTGTACGATCTAGTATGTTATTACAATGCAAGTCTACGAGTCTAGTATGTCACCTCGATAATCTCCACTATCCATGCGGAACTAATGGTGCCAACAATGTAGCCTATAATTTTATGGCCGCCATAATTTACTGCGTGTCTGATCTCCGACTGTTACACCGCGCCAAATGACGGGACAGCAGATTGTGACTGCGCGCACTTTGCACAATAGGCTTGTAGATCTACAACTAGATCGGACGGCAGAGGATATTCGGAGACGCCTCACTGCAAAATATCAAATTGATGGTTAAAGCGCGGGGGGGGGGGGGGGGGGGCATTTCCCCCAGTAACCCCCAGATTTTTTTTACTTTGTCTAGAGGCACAAAGAATTGTGATTGGTCTATTTTTTTTATTTTTTTTAAATAAATAAATTACACTTTTTTTTTGTCCCAGAAGGGCACTTTGTTTTACAATGGCAAACATACATACATAAATACATGATTATAGATACGTACATACATAAATACATACATGCATAAATACATACATAAATACACACTATTACACAAATACAGAACAGTTTACAAACAATGCCACTGTCGGTCGCCACTGTGCAGCGCCCTGAAATTTGAGCTAGGGTTGTCGTGTCTTGCTCAAGGACACACTCCAGTGACCACCCATCTGATCCCCGTGTCACCGACACTTGCTTGACTTTGCTTGAGTTTCCGTCGGAGACGTCTCCGAATAGATACTGCGAGATCGGGCACTGTCGTCGCTGCGACTCGTTGCTTCATTTCAAAATTTCGCTGAAGTCATTACTTCCAAATAAAAGGAAAAACGCTTATATCGTATTAGTCGAGTGTACACCCTGCCCGTTCCCCCTTTCTCTTTCTCGTTTTATTTTTACTCTTCATTTGGCTCATACGATGCGCTCGGTGGTCCCACAGTGCAGCGGAAATACGTCAGTGAACATGATCTAGGGTATTATTATAAGTATAATACAATGACATGTAATAATAATAAGTCTGTGGTGCTCGTCAACTGTGACCCTACAGACGACGCGTCAGCTGATTTTGGCTGACATAATTTCCTAATCCTTGGGTGGTATGTCGTGCTTTTGTTTTGCTTTTATTTTTTATTTTTTTATTTTTGGAGGAGGGGATACTTTTTTAACTTACAGAGGGCAGTCAAGAGGCAGTTTGGTGAAAGCCTCACATCGGAGGAATGTATCGCTAGACTGCTGGCGGAAGAAGAAGAGGAGGGAGCCGTAAAGAAAGCAAAGGGGAAGAGCAAAGGAAAGGGGAAAGGCAAGGGGAAATGCACAGGAAAGAAGACTGCTGCAGCTGCTGTTCATCCTCCTCCAAGTGACGACAGTGACATTGACAATACGTTTGAAAATGAACACCCACCTCTACAACACAGACCAAACAGTGACATAGACAGTGACTACACCGACAGTGACAATGACCCTGACTATGTTCCTCGACCGACATCAAAAGTGAACAGAAATTTGTTTGAAATTAATTTGTCCCCATTTATTTAGGCCCTACTTTACTTTCACACTGATGTGGTAAAGGAAAGATTTGACACATTAAAGCCAATCAAACATGTGATGCAGTAGCCCAGGGGTCCGTAAAAAATCATGATTACTTTGCAGTGTAGAGTTCAGTTAAATCATTGAGCTATTCTGATGACAAAGCACTGATCACGCGATGTTACATAATATAATATACCTTTCCAAGTGGGGCTCTTATTTGTTTTGTTGTTGTTGTTGTTTTATTTTGTTTGTTTGTTTTGGGGCGTGTCTGTTTGTTTGTTTGTTTTCATTTTTTTTTCTTTGTTAATTTTGTTTCGTTTCTTCCGCATGGCAGAATGACTGCGAGCCAGACAAATTGATCTCGAGGGGGGAATATTGGTGAACCCTGGTCTTCTGTTAGTTACCTTACTGTACCAAGCATTTCAACTTTTGATTATGATAGTTATTGTCAATTTCACCAGCAGGATACATGATAATCTCCATCTATAACTCATTTAATACATTCTTTATACATAAAACACGTGATCTTCATTTTTCAATAAAAACTGAGCGAGGGCCTCGTTAAAAAAAGATCAGACACCCCCTCCTCCTCCTCCTCCTCCAGTTATATCATCAAATGCGCAACAAAAGTTGGGAAGCTTTATAGCCCCTTCCTAACCACATGCTTCTCTCAGTTCAGAGAGCAAAAGAGCACTGAACAGACCGTAAAACGATAATTACTTGTTTGCTTAATTACAGGTTATACAGAGTGAGAAAAAAAATCTGAGCACATTTGACACGAGATTTCTGCGTCTCAACGTTTTATAAATGCCACAGACCCAGAAGGTTTTTTATGTGTTATGTTATTTTGGTTTGTTTAAAGTTGTTTTATTTTGTTG
>NW_004797803.1:215688-219601 GCF_000002075.1 Aplysia californica
ACAGGTTTTTTTATCAAACGAGGGTAGAGCTGAATTTCCTATGATATTTTATGAAAACAATAAAATTCTTTGAAGGCTGATCGTAAGTCCGTTTCATTGTTTATGACATTACATTGTGTACATGTATTTGGATTTGGTTATTTTTCCACCGGTCACTAAAGGGAAAGGATTCGTCCGTATTTATGTCTAATTTAAAGTACATGCATAGAGACAGGGAGAGAGAGAGAGAGAGAGAGAGAGAGAGAGAGAGAGAGAGAGAGAGAGAGAAGGAGGGAGAGAGGGACAGAAAAAGGAAGAGAAACGACCAGAGGAAGACTGAGTTATCTCTTCTGTACCTCAAACCATACACAGCTGTTAAAACAGCCTGCTTTTAGAGCCTCTATTGTCTACTTAAAGTAGAAATAGCTTCTTATGCTTATGTTATGTTGACCAGATTTTAATGGGGAAGGGGGGGGGGAGAGAGAGAGAAAAGGACAAATCATCTCAATGATTTTCCAGCTCTTGTTTCGAGGCTATTCAATAGATTTGATAGATTATGACAGTTGAGAAAAAGTAAATCTGCATAAAATGATAGAGAAAGAGGTGAAGAAAGGCAGTCTTTTTCTTCTTCAAGTACCAGACCTGAAACCAGATATTGGTAATCATGGTTCGTCACGCATCTTTTCTCTTGCATTCTTTTTTTTACAAAACCACATAAAATATTGTCCAGGTATTTTCCCGCCACCCATCTGTTCAAGTATTTTAAGTCTGTATTCTTGGTCTACCTTTCCCATTATTTAGTTTGAGTCGAGTTAGTGCCGAAGATTAGAAGTGTTACAAGAGAGTAACAAACACAAAAAAGGAGGAGAGATAAAGACGACAGATGTTTGACGGGAAAGAAGGAGCAAACCACACCAGAGCACCCACCAACCACCCACACTCCCTCTCTTGTTCAGGGAGTTCAAAACAAACAAACAAACAAAATTCAACCAAACTTTTTCACAGATAGAAGATACAACATGTCCTTTATTATGAACTCTCTATGACAGAACGGTATTCTATATTGACCTACATAAGTATTCATCTCATCAGCTTTTTCTTCTTCTTTTGCTTCAACTGTCGTCCAGTTGCGACCTTTGTCTGTTGACCTTTCTGAAGTCCAGACGAGTACTCATTGAGCATGGCCTGCTTGAAGCTCAGAGGTTTTTTCCTGAAACAAAAGGCAGACAAAATTTTATATCATGGACATGGAATATTTTGTTTGTGGCACTGATGGCCTGGCAGTTGGGCTCTCGGACTTGCAACCGTAAGGTCGTGGTTTCAAACTGTCCCTGTGGTTTCATGCACTCCGCATAATTTAGCAAAAATTTGATCATTTTTTGCATTATTTCTGATTATTTTCCTTTACCATTCTTTGTTACAATTATTGAATCGCATAATTTCACATTTTTGGGCTCAGTTCGCATAATTTCAGAATTTTTCTTGCTAAAACGACGGGGACAGGTTTCAAATCCCATCAGGGTTCCGACGTTGTATCCTTGGAAAAGGCACTTTACTGACACTAATTTTCCTCACTTCACTCAGGTGGGAATGGGCACCCGGCTATAGACAGCGAAAGACAGTATCAGTTTATTGTGTGATTGAGCGCATGCAATCTGCAGCTCGCACTGTACTGTACGTTTCCTGGGAAGCCGAGAATGTTTCTAAGTGATCTTGGGTCTGCTGGAGTAATAATGGTTGTAAAGCCCATAGAACATGCTGAAGAGCTTGTATATGCGCTATATAAATGCAACTATCATTATTATCATTGTTCGTTTGTGTTTCTCTCAATTTTTGTTTATTTGAGTAAAGAGAAGCACCTCAAAACAATAATCATTTAATGCAGGGAAAGAGTAAGACAGACAGACGGACAGACAGACGGACAGACGGACAGACGGACAGACGGACAGACAGACAGACAGACAGACAGACAGACAGACAGACAGACAATAACAACAAAAGCAAAGAAAAGAAGAAGGACCTACCAGCCGCGCCTTCCGACCAATTGTTAAAGGAAGTGTAACTGGAAGGGAACACAGCCTAAGGGCGGACATAGGGAACACATATGTGCGACATTATGGTGAAATGAGGGGTTCATCAAAATGATGAAAAGAACGAAACTGTCATTGGACAACCGGGTTATTAGGCAGAGACCACAGTACTTTACTTTTGGATCTTGTCAGCAACTATATAGTCTCTGGTACTTTTCAACTTGCCAGATCAGAAACAGAGATCTGCGATTATGGTTTGCAACTCATTTCTCCGCTCGGTTGCTATGGAAAAAAAATTACAGTCGAGCACAGATAACACGAACATGTAAAACTCAAAATCACGGATAGCTCGTACATTTTGCCATTCCACGACTGTTATCGCTTTAATATTTCGCAATTAGTTAACCCAAGTTATGGATGTGTCGAATAGGTTTGTCAATCCCCCGACATGTTTGAATTATCCATGCCCGACTGTACATTATTATGATCCTGGTCTCTTCCTTTCACCCATCTGTTTCAGTTAAGTAAGTAGGTTATTCTTGGTCTTCCTCGCCTCTTTTGCCTTCTGTTTTTCTAGTTAGAGGACTCAAAGTCATTAAAAATCTAGAAAAGCAGGAAAAGATTCCAACAAATTTTGAAAAAAAAGGGCATGAAAACAATCTCAAACAATGACTGAACACAGAAAACTTCTGTTTATCGTATATCAACACGCTCTACTTACTTGGGCTTCTCTTGACGATTCCAAGTCTTGCGGGTGACCTTGGCTGCCACTCCGCTGACCTTTCCCGGGGCCTCCCGCAGAGCAAAGCTTTTGGCCACGTGGCCAAAGTGAAGTTCAGACACTCTGAAGTACTCTTTTACCTCCTTGGAGTAAGTCGCGTAACCTCTGATGTACGACTGAAATCCTGTCACGGAAAAAGGCTCATTTGTTTTGTTTGATTATTTGAGAAAGTTTTAGTTTTAGCAGAGGTTTTACAGCGCTCGCATCTGCATAAGGTCATACGAGTGCCAGAAGATTAGAAGTGTTACAAGAGAGTAACAAACATAAAAAAGAAGGGGAGATAAGGACGATAGATGTTTCATAGGAAAGAAAAAGCAAACCACACAAGAGCACCCACCAACCACCCACTAAAAAATAAGAAGGGGAGATAAGGACAATAAATGTTTCATAGGAAAGAAGAAGCAAACCACACCAGAGCAACCGCCAACCACCCACTGTTTGAGAAAGGTGAACCACATCGACACAATAATTTGAATATGGTCATTTAGAGCTGGGGAAAAGTAAGACAGACATAGACAGACAGAAACAACAGAAGGAAAGTAAAGAAGCAGGACTGGTGCCCTCAAACCACCTGCTTTTAAGAAAGGGAGATTGTTATTGTAATTGAAAGTGTTTGACGCCCCTATTTCCAGAATTTACTTTATTTAAGAGATTGATACGTAAGTTTTATACAGGGTGTCCACTACGGCTGGATCGGGCCCATTGCCCAACTCCATCGCCTGAAACTGACAACAAACTCGTTTGTTTTTGAGGCGATCGAGTCAGACGATCGGCCGATCCCAGCTGTAGTGGGCACCCTGTATAAAACTAAAGTATCAATCTCTTAAATAAAGTAAATTCTGTAAATGGGGGCGTCAAACACTTTCAATTACAATAACAATGCTCCCTTTCTCAAACATCAAAAAAGACATCACATTTTAAAAATTAATTGACATGCGTGTACGTAAAACAAAGTATATGCAAGTAATATCTATGTATATGTGTAACCATTTCTATGAGAAAAACTGTCTCGCAGTGAGGTTGGAAATGCGTTCACTAAAAATATACAATGTAACAAAAATTCACGAACGGCCACAATAAAATTGAAACGTGAGTAACGAGAAACATTCATTAAAACATTCGT
>NW_004797803.1:221013-263464 GCF_000002075.1 Aplysia californica
TCCTCCTCCTCCTCCTCCTCCTCCTCTTCTATTTTTTTCTTTTTCTCCTTCGTCTTTTCCTCAATCTTCTTTGTTGAATAGTTTCCCCTTAAATCTATGAATATGATAGAGACTATGTTTGTGCTAGGGCGGTTGGCTGGAGGTTGCCATCAGTAGGTCCTATGGCTGTTCTTTCCATCAGTTGTTTCTATCAGCCTGTTTTATTGTTTGTTTGGGGTGTTTTTCCCAGCACAGAAAGACCGTTATTGTGCAAATCTTTTTCTCTTTACTCAAAAAAAAAAAAGTAGACAAGCAGAAAGCAATAACTGAGTGATTGATTCTACCAGAAATTGTGGCTCACTTTTGTGTCTGCATCCGGGCTGGGCAGTTCCTCCAAGTGACTCAGGAGATGTTGTGTGATGGTGCCTGGCTGCAGCTGGGACAGACTGTGAGAACAATTGTGAGGCAGCGTGGTGAAATCAAGCGCTCGTCAAAGTAATGAAAGTCTAGAAATTGGCATTTTTCAGCAGGTTTGGGAATTTTTATCGAACTTTGGTTTTTTGGCTCAACACCTTTCATGCCCTTTAAAAAACACATTTCTGTGTGGATTTTACTGAAAAACGTTGATTAAAGGAATAAAAGATGTTAATTTTCAGTTTCCACGGACTCTCAAGCTGAGGAAATAACTCAACTTCGGCAGCCATTTTCTTGCTGATCTTACCTCTGAAATTAGGCGACTCAACCTCCTTCAATCGCCAATATCTTGACTTATATCATCATTACAAATGGTCGCTTTTAAGGACAAGCAGGCTAAGTCAGATTTCGGTGGTTTCCAGAAATCTTGACCTACACCAAAAGTGAGCATTGCCCTACCTTTAGGAGAATTTGGTTTCGCTGGTGTTTATATTTGTTTGGTTTTAGAGAAAACTCTCTTTGTCTTTAAATAAAACTGAATAAGGGGCAAAAATTTTACCTTTGATTTTCTCAAAGCAGCATATTTTGCGACAGCCCCCTTGTGCTTAAAAAGGACCAAATGAGAAGGTTAAAAAATTGGTTTTAATTAGAGTTTTATGGCACTTGCAACACCATAAGGTCACATAAGTGCCAAAGATTAGAGGTGTTAGAAGAGAGTAACAAACACGAAATAGAAGAGAGGGGAGATAAGGACGATAGATGTTTGATAGGAAAGAAGGTGCAAACCACACCAAAGCACCTGCCAACCACCAACAAAAAAATGAGAAATTGTCTTAAAATCAAAACACGCAAAACACAACGCGGGACGACAATATACCTGATCTTGTGTCGGTTCAGCTCTTGTATGTAGCCGGCCTCCGAGGGCATGAGGAACAAGAGTGAGTGGCCCTGAGTGCCAGCCCGGGCCGTTCGGCCCACGCGATGGACGTAGTCCACGGTCGAACCAGGGGACGTGTACTGCACGATCCAGTCCACGTGTGGAAGGTCAAGGCCGCGGGCTGCCACATCCTGAGGTCAACACAGAGGTCAAAAGAAATGTGGAGACATTTTTTTTCTTGGCTTTTTGTGTGGTCAGCCCTTCCATATGATATGGCTGGAACTTCTGAACAATCACAAAGGACAGGAGAAGTGCAATAAAAAATATGGTTTCTAAGAAGATGGTAGAAAAATTTCAGTTAACAGAAAAAGGTACTCGATAGAAACCTCCCTATAGCCTGTAAGACATACCTGCAATCCCATTGGGTTGGGGGGGGTCTAACCTTTACTTTTACCAAATCATGAAGTAACCAGTCAACCAAAAATTTGTAGATATTATTACGTCCCTGTCAACACAATTTAGATCATTTAGTCGTTCAAGCTTCTTCGACCTTGCGTGACATGGCCAACTCAAGGGTCTAACCTTTACTTTTACCAAATCATGAAGTAACCAGTCAACCAAAAATTTGTACATATTTTTACGTCCCTGTCAACACAATTTAGATCATTCAGTCGTTCAGGCTGCTTCGACCTTGCGTGACATGGCCAACTCAAGCGGTGAGAGACACAACATCACAGCACACACACAGAGATATTAGATTTTAAAAAAGCTCCCCATTCAGGAATCAAACGCGTCTTCTGCATGCAATGTCAAAGATCTTAACAGCTAAACCACAGTCATTGGTAATCAGTCACCACAAGGGTAGTAAATGCTGTACATTGAAAATGTAAAATCCAACATCGGTCTACAACTTCATGAAATAATACATAAAGGCAGAGACTGAGGATAAGTTCTATTTGCTCAATACTTAGTTTTGAGAAATTTGGCGCAAAAAATGTTAGTTTTCGCAACATGTCAAGCTTTTTTAAAATAAATTTCCTTGAATATCTTGACAACGACTGAATAATATCATGATTTTGATAGAGCAGGTAGAACATAATTTGGTTTCTGACCTCATGGTCGTAGTCACTCAAAACGGTCAAAAATATCACATAGAACTTTGTAATTCTGAGGTAACGAGGTGACAGGTAACAGTTGGGGGGGGGGGGGGCACCAACTTACTGTACACAGCAGAACCCCTGTTGTGGTCTGAGAGAACTCGGAGAACGTGCGACTACGGTCCTGAAACAACAGAAAAACAGTTTCTAACGTAAGTGTATGAGTCCAATGCCCCTAATAAATAATAATAATAATAATAATAATAATAATAAATTACACTTTTATTGATCCCAGAAGGGAAATTTGGTTTACAATGGCAAACATACATACATGATACATACATAAATAATTATGAATACATATATACATAAATACATGAACAAATACATACATTATAAATACACAATATTACACCAGTACAAAACAACCATGCCATTGCTGGTCGCCACTGTGCAGCGCCCTGTATTTTGAGCTAGGGTTGTCGCGTCTTGCTCAAGGACTCACCCCAGTGACCACCCATCTAAACTCCGTGTCACAGACACATGCTTGACGTTACTTGAGTCTGAATTCACTGCTCACTTATCACTATCAACACTATTACACTGTTTAACCCTATCCGTACGTCGTGTTTTACAATCGTATCCATACGGCGTGGGGAACACCTGTGGCCCCACTTTCCAAAAAGGAAATTTACTTGTTAATCCTATCCGCAGAGCTGTTAAAGTACTTTTAAAAAGGTACTTAGGTACAAATTTAAGTACAATCTAAAATATGTACTTAAGTACAGTAAAAGTACTTTCCTGTAAAATGTACTTTTTTAAAAAGTACTTATGAATACATTTTGAGTACTTTCTGCTAATACGCTAAAACACTTCAGTGCTAATGCAAAACATCATATTGAATAACATATCTAGTATATTTGACAAATTCGGCCATTTATTACTAATAATGTAAACAGCATACAAAGCATTTGAATATACGCACTGAACGTAGGTGGAAATGGTTCCTGAAATTGAAAAAAAAAACAGCAAACAAACAGACGCAACTAGTGAGTAAGTGATATTGTGAATAGAATTTGTTTGAGCAAGACAATATGATCAAATGTAAGTCAGTCCTAGAGGTCGGAAAAAAGGAAAAGTATCCAAATTGAAAAATGTAGAGACAAAGTTGCTCCAAGGAAATATAAAATTGATGAAAATGGCCAGCAAAAAAAAAGTGCATTGAATACTTCATTAACAAATCCTCAAGGAATCAAGGTAGCCTTAAGCACAAACCACAAAAAAGGAAAAAAGAAATTTAGGTAGCCTAAAACTTTGTTAGATTGATATACATTGAGAACTCAGTTTCAGTTTCAATTGATTATAATAGTGGTAAGACAGAGTTTGGTCACACTGTGTAGTCCACGGCGCCCACGGCAAACCAAAATAGGCCTACATGTAATTTCCTAGAGTCTAGTAAGTGTAGTATAACCAAAAATTCTCTACTACAGTAGTCTCCGCCTAAGATCCCAGTGCTCGGGAGCAAGGGAAATACGGGATCTTAGCCGACGAAGCCAAGGAAGAATCTACAGAGACCCATGAACTGACGTGATCCCTGGGTAGGTTTATGACATATGGCAAGCAAAGAGTGGTCAACCTTGATGACCAATCACAGTAGCATGGTGGCATGAGGCATGCCATAATATTATACCGTACACAGGCATGCCATAATATTATACTGTACACTCATTAGCATATCGTCTCGAGATCTTTATCTACGTTTATCCAGTTGCCCCTCCCCTTTACCTGTCCAAAAATTGTAGCCATCCATCTCTGATTGAGTCCCACCGCCTTTGTCGTTACGTACCATTACGCTGTGACCACACCAATTAAAATTCAGGCTGTCTCGCAAATTCGGGAAAAGAGAAAAACTGCCTTCAACTTCAATGGTCAGGGAAGAGTTCACAGTTCGATGTGATCCTGCCTGAAGCGAACTTGTAGGCCCTACCCACCCAGCGAGTGATGAAAGTTCAGGTGGCGAGCTCAGATGCGAGCGTGATGTTTGGGGAAAAGAAACGCCCATCGGTCAGTTCACACCTCGGTGTGATCCCGTCTGGGGATCATTGTACCGTTTCATGAGTTTTACAACGCATGTGATCACATTCACGAGAGTGGCTGATCTTTGACGCGACGGGCAGTTCTTTAATCTCAACTTTTAACTCTTGGTTGATCGGCGGTGCCCGCCCGAGTGTTTGTTCCGTAAATTATGATCAGAAATGCCGGCACTTATTCTTTCATTAAGCTTCAAAAGTACTCAAAATGTACTTGAAAAATACTCAAAAGTACTTTTATAAAAAGTATCGGAGTACAGTAAAAGTACTGGTTCTCAAAATGTACCGGAGTACAGTAAAAGTATCGAACATTGTAACGTAAGTACAAGTACCGGGGTACTTGTACTCCGTTACAACCAGCTCTGCCTATCCGTACGCTTTGTATAGCAGTCAAAATGATTTTTTGAGAAATACTGAAAGTTTCAAAGAGATCTTTGCACTAGCAGTATTAGAAAATGTAAAGAATACAACCCCTAGGGAACAAACGGACCCCAGGCGTACGGATAGGGTTAAAAAGCAGGAGCTCCAAATTTAACACCTACATCTGATAGGACCGAGCTAAATGTGAGACAGCCTTGAAAATGTATAAAACAACCCACTTTCAAGAACACCCAGACTGGGCCCTTCCCTTTATAGATCGACATCATACCGACAACAGTTACTCTGAGTTCTGAGTAAAGAGAATCACATCAACACAATAACAGTCATACAGTGCAGGGAAAGAGCAAAATAGTCAAAGACTGAAGAGAAAAAAAAACGGGACCCAGTGTTTCATAATATATTAATAATAATGAAAATGGTCAGAGCCAGGATTTAAATCAACAATCTTTTACTTATTCATCAAACAGTATCACTTCTCATTCACAACTTCTAAAATACAATATTGTGTCACGATCTTACCACAATTATCCCAGTCATTTATTTCTACGTTTACAGTTATTGCCATGGGAAAAATAGTATACGTCACTTTTTCATACCTTCAGTACATCTGGTTTTTGTTTCGTGTACAAACTTTTCAAACTAGTTCAACATTTTCAATCTTACTCAAGTTAGATGCTTGACTAAAGTAAAGCAAAGATCGTAGTCTACAGAACAAGAATGTTTACTCATCCAAAAAAATGTCTGCGGAAGTCCGCGCATTGCTTCAGATGGCGCTGCAGTCTTTGTTTTCAAGCTCTCTTTTGTTTCTCCAGAAGAAGAATAGGAATAGCACAGTTTGTTAGTTTCACTTTTATTGTTTTTCACAGAAGTAGGATAACTCTGTTCGCAAAGTTTGCGCTTTTTCGAAAAGGGCGCCACCAAATTTTGAGGACACTTTTTTAATTGGCTCAAAGAGAGAAGTGAACTGTCATGTTATACATGATCTTTGACTGAAGTAAGCACTAGTATGCTAATTGGAGGTGTTTTACACCACCATCAACAAAATTTAAATCAATAAAGGTAAGTACAGTTTTTGGGGGGGGTTTCTCAAAATAACAAAAAACAACATAGGCCCTAGTGTTAGGGCAGTGACGATTAATTTCGTTTCTCATCAAGGACGAGAACATGCAGTGATTATCCATCCCCTCTTCAAATAGTCATTAAGGAATTGAGGTTTTTTGGGTTTTTTAAAGCAACCAAAGTACCATAAAACACGAAAAGTTAACTTGACCCCCCCCCCCCCCCCCCGTTCTTAAAACAACTTAAAAAGCATCTTTCTTGCATAATGTCACAGCAATACAATTACCTGTATTACCTGTCCTGGGCAACAACGTCATTGCACAGCAATACAAATGTGACCCCAAGGGCGGTGGAGACCCCAGATGCCTGTAGTAAGTCAAGAAAGTTCCAAATGGAGGACTTTTTTCTTTTAACCACAAAACAACAACAAAATTTTTCCTCCTCACCTTCTGGGACATCTCTCCATGAAGCTGGAAAATCTTCAACTTTCCCTTGCTGCTCTTCTTTTTCTTTTCATCACCATCCACCTCACTGTCATCATCATCATCATCATCATCACTGTCGCCCACGTCCTCCACCTCTCCCATCGCCATGGCTTGCAGTTTGCCCACCGTGTCTTTCGGAGACGAGGCGAGGACGGAGGAAAACAGCCGAGAGTGGAACTCCACGGAGTCTTGTGTGGACAGGAACACAACCATTTTGCTGCCGGGCTTGGTGAACTGAAGAAAGTAAAAAGGTAATTGAAACATGGTAATTCTAAGTGTTTTACACCCCAATCAACACAATTTAGATAATTTTGCTGCTGGCCTTGGTGAACTGAAGGGAGTAAAAAGGTAACTGAAACATGGTAATTCTAAGTGTTTTACACCTCAATCAACACAATTTAGATCATTTTGCTGCAGGCCTTGGTGAACTGGAAGAAAGAAAAACAGTAATAGAAACATGGCAATGATTGTAATTTACACAATTCAGATCATTTTGCAGCTGGCCTTGGTGAATTGGGGAAAGTAAAACAGTAATTCAAATAAAGTGATACGCTCTCCCCCCCCCCCCCCCGACTCACCTGACACTTCCACAGTATAAGCGAGGCCAGCGTTACCAGCCTCAGCTTACAAGGCGTCACCACAAAATGCTGGCTCAGCCGCGACGGTACGGCAAACGCCTCGGCCCCTCCTTCCTCTGACGCATCGCTATTTATAGCCCTTGATGATGACGTCGTGTCATCAGATGCGGGGAAGGACTGTCGTGATGCCTGGGCATCGGTCACACTGACGCGCTCGGGCTCATTGAGAGAAATACTGGACAACCTCTCGACACCTGGCGAGAAACAGGCAGTTATGTTGGATGTTTGTTTTCATAAGAGCTTTACGGCACTTGCAACACAATAAGGTCATATAAGTGCCGAAGAATAGATGTGTTACAAGAGAGAAACAAACACAAAAAAGAAGGAGGAGAGATCAGGACGATAGATGTTTCATAGGAAAGAAGGAGCAAACCACACCAGAGCACCCATCAACCACCTACTGGATGTTTGTTTGTTTGTTTGTTTGTCTGTTTGTTTGTTTATTTCTTTGACAGTAAGACAGCATCTGGAACGAAGAAGCCCATCAACACAATAACGGCAATGGAGGGGGGGGGGGGGTTGGAAGTAAGGTAGATAGGCAGACTCTATTTTATGAAGCAAGACAGTAACTATATAAGAGGCCTGATTTTCACCATGCTTTTCTTAGCTTTACTTACAATTGAGTGGCAATTTGCACCTGAAAATATGATGGTGAACAAAAAATACACAGGAACAAAGTATGTACTCATTTACCACAGATATTTTGCTAAAAAAAAGTTATAAAGTTACTGCATATCTGTATCAGCCTAATATTGAAAAAAAAAAAACAAGCAACAAACAAAAAAGATTCAATGTTAATCAATACAAGCCACAGCAAAAATCGATTGACTTATCAAATTAGTGTTTGTGGGTTCCCATCCACACAAAGAACACATGTATACATGCCTTCCCCACATGTGAACATCAAGTTTCCCCATATCCCCCGAACTAAAGGTCGACGGCTACATCCCACATACACAGAGAAAACATGTACAACACCACACAAAAACTGTGAAGCTATAAAAATGTCACCACAAAAATAAATCAATAAAAACAACAGAATCAGTTATAAAAGTCAAGGTGAAGCGACACAGGGTTTAATAGATACAGGCAGAATCAACAACGTATATCTCTTTCATCTATGTCATGGACGTAAAAAAATTGCTTGACAAAAACATGACAAGCTCTGTCACGAATGAACGTAAAAAGTCATGGTTACACAAAAGGTACGGTGGTCTCCGCCTTAAAACCAAGGGTCAACATAAAGTATTACCCCCCATTTTGAACTTTGCAGCATGCTTGATCTTAGTTTTAGTAAGAGTTTTACGGCACTTGCAACACAATAAGGTCATATAAGCGCCGAAGATTAGAAGTGTTACAAGAGAGTAACAAACCCAAAAAAGAAGGAGGGGGCTAAAGACAATCCGATAGATGTTTGATAGGAAAAAAGAAGCAAACCACACCAGAGCACCCGTCAACAACTGACACACATGAATCAAACCAATGGAAAATCACAAAACAGTCGACCAATCCTCTTTGACAGCGCTCCATTGAGAGAGAGAGCCAGGATGTCCAACTATCCAGCTGCATGCAAGGCCTATCCAAACCATGAAATTTCTATATTTAGGACAGGTATGCACTTCGGCATGTAAATCATGGAGAAAAAAAATTTGTTGCACAGTCACAATGAGTTCACATGCAAACACGGTTCCAGGTGTCTTTACCACTAAGCTCATGAGAGGCCTTCGTCAAGACAGTGGCTATCCAATAATCTGTGACCTCAATAACATACAACCTGAATAACCTGTGACCTCAATAGCTTATGACCTGAATAACCTACGACCTCAATAGCTTATGACCTGAATAACCTATGACCTCAATTACCTATGACCTGATTAACTTTCAACCTCAATAACCAAAGATCGGAATAACTTACGACCTGATTAAACTTTAACGGCTTTAACCTTTTACCTCTATAACCTATGACCTTAATAACTTATAACTTCAAAAACCCATGACCCCAATAACCTATGACCTAAATTAAATGGAGTTGTTTTTTTGGTCACCTTCTGACAGAGTAGCGGAAAGCAGAACAGTCTGTGGGGGGTCAGGACACTGAGCTTTCAGCGCGTTGAGAATCTGAGCAATGTCCCTCTCGTAGCCCAGCTCCAACAACCTGAGGAAATACAACGTTCACAATCATAATAAATAAAACACAGTAATCAGCAATACAGAATCAGCAACTATACAAAATTATATATATACAGCGCAAATTTATAATGAACACACAACAAAATAATAAAACAAAAACAAAAACAAACTCATAAACAATACAAATTTATAATCAAATAAAAATAAATATACATAATTAAAAACATTGAAGAAGGCAACACAAAAGTCGGTGCTGTAGTAGTAGGCTCTTCGCCACCATCACATCGCGACCCCAGTGCTTTCTTGCCGTATCTCCATTTTTAATAACAGTGAAAACAGTTCATAACAAAGAGTGAGCTTAAGAAGATGTCACTTTTTCACTGTTTAAAAAAATGGAGATGCGATAAGAAAGCTCATAACAAAGAATGAGCTTAAGAAGGTGTCACATTTTCACCGTTTAAAAAAAAATTATGGAGGTATGACAAGAAAGCACTGAGGTCGCGACATGCTGAACACATGAGCACGAGAACAGAGAGGGGAAGATGTTACAGTTTTTTTATCGGGTGCCTCCATCTGTCAGTTGGGATGTTTTACCTCTCTGAACCCAGGTTGGCTCTGACAGGCAGGGTGGATACATCCCCCCCCCGTCTTTACCCTTCCAGCCCCATGCACGTATATTTTCAGAAGCGCTTGTCCCAATATGGTATATTCTCGGTTTCAGGGGGTACTGAATTTGTGCACTTTTTTTTTTTAATTAGTAGGGCTGTACCCCGGTAGCCTCACAAGCCTCAAATCACTAGGTCAAATCATCAAATCAAATCACCAGCATGATACGTTGAGTCTAGCCTCAGCTTCAAGTACCCACACCAACTTGCAATCCGCGAAGCCACTCGTGTCTGACCCCCTCTTCCTTCCCCTCCCTGCTTGCAATCCGCGAAACCACTAACGTCAGAAAGAGAGAGAGGGGGAGAGAGAGAGACCCCGCGCACAGCGTCACTGCGCCACAAACTAGTCTGTTCGATTAATCGAAGGCATACGAGCAGCGGATGGCAGGCAAGACTCAAATCGCAGCAGAGCAAAGAACTTGGTCCCAAGACCTGCTTTGCGTCTCGTATTGCTTTGTGCTAAGGGCTTGTTCTCGTGTCAATAAATCTGCTTTGAGTCCAACTACCGCCCTGGCAAAACAACACCACTCGTCAGTCTGCACCGAGCCGCAAGATCTACCGGTAATCCACCCCGCTCGCGGTGTGAACTTTGAACTCTGGACGTGGAGGAAGCGAGAGGCTGCGCTGGTTTTGGTGCAAGGCGAAGAGGGCTGTAATAGACTAGTGCAGACCGTTCGCGACCTCGGTGCTTTAACAGTGAAAATGTGACATCTTCGTAGGCTCACATTTTGTTATGAGCGGTTTTCACTGGTACTGAAAATGGAGATACGACAAGAAAGCACTGGGGTCGTGGTATGCTAAACTATTTTGGACGCAGAATAAAGGTGTGAACAGTTACAAACAATTTTTAACTGACAAAAAAAATCAGTATGGTTAGCATCCCGTGGCTTGTAATTTAATCACTCGCCTAAACTACACTTCCACTCCCACCCCGACACTTAGAACAAGTTGAAGTTGAAGAGAAAGCATTGGGGAGGGGATGACAATCGTGATTTGGTTTCTGAACAATGTAAACAACTTTTGATTTGTCTGCTTCCCTATCAGAAGACCATTGTTAAGGTAAATTATATCACATTGTTAATTACATTGTAGGCCTATAACTTTTAAAAAAACTTCTTGCTGCACTGTTACTGATATTATGTATGTATTGTGCATGTTCTATCATACAAATATTAATTATGATGTCGAATTACGCCCAGAAAATCAATAAAGCAAAACATAATCCTTCCCCCCCACCAAAAAAAAATTTTTTTTAATCCACAAAAAACTGAACCAAAAAACAAACAAAAAACCAAGACAAATAAAACCCTGTCACACCAGGAGGCGTAAGGGGAGGGGCGGGTTCTACGGAAAGCGAAGGGTGGCGAACACCTCTCGCTTTCCCAGCCATACCACCCCCTCCCCTCCCCAAACAGCACCATTGCTGGAAGTGTGAGGGTTTTTTAGGGCTTGTCAGCGTGCGGCACGCCGGCAGAAGTATCGCGCGCTCAGTAAACAAGAGTTTGTGACGTCACGACACAAATCAGTAAGCCCGTCCACCGTCCACGAGTAGTAACTCCGGTAGAGGGCAAGACTCAAGCCCGCTCGCAAGCCTCTGGCACGAGCCGTCCGCCGCTCGCAAGCCTTCGATTAATCAAGCAGACTCCAACCCTAGAAATTAGCAAACCTAATTAAACTTTATTTTTCAGAATATCTGTTCATTTACCTTTAAACATTGTTATATGTTATTATCTAAACCTCATTACAAAGATACTACATCACTTTTTAGAATGCATGCCTCTTGTTCTGAAATACTGCTGTAATGGCTGGGACTGGGGTTAGGGAGTGCACAAAAATGGCTGGGGGTGGAAGGGTTAAATTGTGTCAATAGGGGCCATAAACACCTACAATGACCATCGTTTTTCCCCTCACCTGTCAGCCTCATCAATGACCAGCCACTGGACACGTCTCAGCGACAGGACACTGGTGGCGTTGATGTGGTCAAGGAGACGGCCTGGGGTGGACACCAGAATGTTCACTCCTTTACGCAGCCTGAAGAAAAGATCAAAGTTCAAGCATCAGATTGTCAAAGTTCAAGCATCAGATTGCACTCTAAATGAAGGTCACAGTTCCAGCATCAGATTGCTCTCTCAACGCCCTGAAGAAAAGGTCAAAGTTCAAGCATCAGATTGCACTCTCAATGGCCTGAAGAAAAGGTCAAAGTTAAAGATTTTTGTTAAACGTGAATTCGCTTACAATTATTAATTTGTTAACAGGATTTTAATTTTTTACACAGGTCCAATCCTTAAATTCATACAAAGAAGTCCTATCATTATTAATTTACATAATAACATACAAGTATGTTTTGACATTTTCTTTCTTCTATTTTTTAGTAAAATATATTTAAAGACCAGGCAAACTCTATTGATCATTCCGACCAGTAGACAGAA
Organism: Aplysia californica; assembly: GCF_000002075.1. Lineage (NCBI taxonomy): Eukaryota > Metazoa > Mollusca > Gastropoda > Aplysiida > Aplysiidae > Aplysia > Aplysia californica. Next base: position 233,258 of record NW_004797803.1, read on the forward strand.
AAATCAAAAGAAAATCAACATGAAAATTAAAAACTAAAAAAATGAAAAACAAAATCATACATAAAATTAAAATTAAAAAGCAAAACCTCGAACAGTGACCAAAAGATAATCATACGTAAAATCAAATATAAAAACTACAAACTAGAACAATGTTAATCAAAACTTTACAGACCTCGATTTTTCTGCCTTTCTCTTCTCTCCCCCCATCAAACAGCCAGGCACAATCCATATGAAAGTCTGTGAGAAACAAAGAAAGCACTTATTATAGAATGAGGTAAATTCAGAAACGTCAGCTTAAACCAAACACAGTCAATCTGAAATCAGCAGTAAATCATTAAAAATAATAATAAAGTCCCTGATTTTTTTTCTCCTATTTGAACAGCCTCTCTAAACAAAAAAATGCAGCTAAACAAATGAGAATCCAAAAGGCTGCAGATTTCCGTTTGAACGGACTCAACTGTACATTAGTGCGTTACCATAAACAAGCCAAGCGCAATTCTTAAAACACCATAGTCACTACTGTCACATTAGACACCATAGCCACTGCTGTCACATTAGACACCATAGTCACTACTGTCACATTAGACACCATAGTCACTGCTGTCACATTAGACACCATAGTCACTGCTGTCACATTAGACACCATAGTCACTGCTGTCACATTAGACACCATAGTCACTGCTGTCATATTAGACACCATAGTCACTGCTGTCACATTAGACACCATAGTCACTACTGTCACATTAGACACCATAGTCACTGCTGTCACATTAGACACCATAGTCACTGCTGTCACATTAGACACCATAGTCACTGCTGTCACATTAGACACCATAGTCACTACTGTCACATCAGAGTTTGGAAGTGGATAAAACAGCTTGAGAGTAATCTAAAATGGGATAATGTGTACATAAAAAAAAAAAGATGTAATCTAAGCTGATCAATGTTTGGTTATTTTGGGTGTAGCTTCCCCATAAAATAGACAAAATTGATTCTTCTTCAAGTATAATTTAAAACAAAGTTGCAGTGACGGTTCACCATTCAAATTTTTAAAAACTTGTGATATCCTGATCTTATCCCATCAAATATCTGTTCAAGCCCTCTAATTCATTTATTCTTGGTCTATCTCTGCCTCTTTTGCTTATATTTCTCATGAAAGTAAGATGTGGAAGGCCTATAGTTTGATTCAAGTGTCAAAGAACTACATTTGTCTCGTCCTAATTTGTTTGGGTTTTTTTCCGTGACAATCTCACACAGACTTCTTTTCAATATATTTTGTCACCGTCACTGAACAATACAGTTCGTCAATATTTACAAATAATGAAAATCAAATATGATGCAGAGTTTGATGAGGCGTATTGACTGGAACTTGTCTCATTCCTCTTTTTGAAACAGTAATGGATTTAACCCAATAAAACACTTTGTATTAATATTACGTCCTTCACAAAATAGAACTGTGTTTTGCTTTTCCTGAATACCTCATTATTTAAACATACAACAATGATGAATGATGAAAATGATTTATTGTACTGATTTCATCCACTCACCCTCAGCAACTTGAGAAATATATCATAGCTTTGAAGTGCCAGCTGAAAATAAAAGACAATTTTTTTGAAAAATGTAAAGCTGATTGTTTATTTTTTTCTTTTGTTTTAGTAAATCGTAGCTCATTCACACATTAATGGTCACTAAACAGAGGGGAAAAGTAATTCAGACAGACAGACAGACAGACAGGCAGGCAGAAAGGCAGACACACCAGAGAGAAAGGACAGCAGTAGGACCTACTAGTGGTACCCTCCAAACACCTACACAGGCAGACAGAAAGAAACAACAAGGGGAGAGAAGGAAAGTATACAGCCTATAAGTGGCGCTCTCCAACCAACCTACTACAATGAGAGAAAGACATGGGTCCCAAGGATTAACAGGTGTACATAAACAGCATATTTCCATGAACCTAAAAAGGCAACATAGATCATCCTTTTAGACACAGATCAAAAGAACCTAACAGAGTTATGATAACAACTTTTGAAAACGTCTCTAATCCCACATCTGAAGCAATAAAGGAATAGACTTTTTTATATACAAAAAAACCCACCAAAAAAACCATGTGATTACAACAGATGTAAAAGAGTAAAAGACACAAAAACAAAAGATTCATCACACCATAACGTAAGATGGAAGGAAACATCAAAGAGATCATTCTCACTGATGAAAGACTTAGTTAATAAAACTGAGGTTAAGATTACCTCTCTTGTAGGCACTATCACCACAGCATATGGCCCATCATTCCGCTGAACTCTGATTTTTCTCGACTGCAAAGACTGGATTATTGGAACAGCGTAAGAAAGTGTTTTGCCTGTGGAAAATATGAAAAAAAATATACTGAAGAGCATTCATCTCTCTATAAAATATATAAAATTTCTTGAGAGCATCCGAGTAGAGAAATGAGCGTCAAACAAAAATTGCTAATGCCTGTTTCAGTTTTGCTACATGAAAAAGAAGAAGTATTGAGTATTGTAAGTACCCTGTTGACATAACTCTTCACATGGACTAAAACTTACAAAAGTATCATATGATGAAAACTGAAAGTGAAAGTATGTTTCTACTACAAATTGTAAATAATTTATATGTGATTGGAGTCTCCTTCAGGCAAGCATGTGGGGGGAAAAAGAACATTTTTTTAATGGAAATATTTTTTTAAGCCAAGTAGGGATACAACGGTTTACAATTCCAAGTACAATACATCCATTCATCCATCAAACAAAGTATAATGCACAACATGTTAACACCATACCACTGCAGGAAACCAATATATCATCACTCAAAATTTCCGGTTGCTTTAGGTTATCGTATTTTGTTCAAAGGCACACCCAGTGACCACCAATCTACACGCTGTGTCAAACACATAATCTTGACATTATTTATTGTGGGCCTGAACTCACCGACAACCACTTAGCCACTGAAGCCTCCAGTAATTGCTACTGTAATTATTTAATATTGGCCCTTCTTCCCCCCCTCCCCCACCCCCAAGTGAGGAAGCAGGCTACCCAGAACCTGCCCATCGTGGCCAACCTGTGCTGATAGGGATTAAACATTCCTGCAGACAGACAGAGATAAACCAAAACAAAAAAAAAATCCTGAACTGGGAATCAAAAACTCACATCTTCGACATTTGACAGCAAAGAGTATATCAGCTATGTATACAGAGATACCAGTCTCCAAATATTGGAGCAAAAGAGGTATCTTGAGGCCATAAAACTAATTGATTTAAAAAATCAATTAATTAATTGATTTAAAAAATCAATTAACTAATTGATTTAAAAAATCAATTCCCTTGAAGTAAAAGTATCTACAAAACTCATATTCTTCACAACACCTACCAGAACCGGTCTGAGACTTGATAAGAGCATCTTTTCTGCGCAGGAGAACAGGAATGGCCCGTCGCTGGATCTCTGTCATCTCATGAAAACCGTGCTTCTCCTCTAGATTGGACACCTAAATAGAAAAGCAACATAAGGCAAAATAAAAACATACATCTCAGTCGTATAGAAAACACCAATCATAAGGAAAACATAATTCTTTACTAAAGAAAATATAATTCCTAGGGAAAAACATCATACACAAAGAAAACATGATTAATAAAGAAAATATCATATTGGGCCATTGCAAAAAGGTGGGGACTTCATTAGGGCCATGAAGGCCATGATATAAATGTTGATCAATTTTCATGACTCTTCGTCCATGCATGCTCACCTAATCTGTGACCTATCAAATGTCAGATGTAGCAGTCAAACTTTTTCTGAGCACAAATGAACATATGATTTTCGTACTTCACGAAGGGATAATATTCAGCCAGAGTTTAGAGTCTTATTTATTAGGCGTTTCCGTACACCCTGGGGTCATTTTGTACCCCCAGGGTTGTATTCTTCAAATTTTAGAATACTTCTAGTGCAAAGATCTCTTTGAAACTTTCAGTATTTCTCAAAAAATCATTTTGATTGACTGCTATGCAAAGCGTACGGATCGGATTAACGAGTAAATTTCTTCTCGGGAAAGTGGTGGCACAGAGTGCCTCACGTCGTGTGGATATGATAGTAAAACACGACGTACAGATAGGGTTAAGTAAATAATTGTAAGTTTTCACACTCCCATCGACAGGATTTTTATTATTTAGGAGGCATGCTTCTCCTACCCTGTTCTTCAGGACAGACAAAGGCTGAGGGAAGGACACAACATCCCCGCGGAGAGGACGGAGATATTAGATAACTTACCCCCCACTTAGAGAATGGAACTCTTGTCTTCTCTTTGCAATAATGAAGAGCTTAACTGTTACACAGAAGTCCCAGGTAACTTTTTATTTTTGCATTGGGAAGAAGCTATAGCTTTCACAAAAGGATGTTAAAGAGCAGGTCTAACACATCAAAAAAGGATTTGAATCCAAACCTTTCTTTTCAAACAGAAAAAAACCTTACTTCCTTAGCCCAATACTGGATTTGCTTTTATTGTTTTTATTTTGGTAAGTTTTACGGCGCTCACAACAGCATAGGAACATGAACGCTTTGAAGAAAGTTTACATCATATGTGTCATGATGCGGTAGAATCAGGCTCTCGTCATTTTTTGGGCATGTAGAGTTATTGGTTAAAACTTGTTCATTTGTCTTGCTTTGGGTGAAAAAAAAAATATCCATTTGTCTTGAATACAAGTCAAGATATTTGCAAACGAAGGAGGTGGGGGTCACCTGATTTCAGAGATAAAATTAGTGAAAAAATGACCGCCAAAGATTAGTTATTTCCTTTCCTTGAGAGTCAAAGGAAACTGAAAATTTACATTTTTTGTGCATTTGATCAAAGTTTTCCAGTGAAGTCCACACAGAAAAGTGTCCTTTAATGTGCATGAAAGATGTTGAGTGAGCCAAAAAATCAAACATTCAATAAAAATTCACGAACCAGCGGAAAAATGCCAGTTTCTTCACTTTGTTTTTTTTTTATGAGCGTCTGATTTCACCACGCTGCCTCACATATAAAACTATAATTTCACCCAGAACCTACCAGATATGGATGAATCGGTAAATCCTTGAATGTCTTCCCTGTGAAAACTTTTTCTGAGAGTCCATCCACCTCTGAGCTGAAAACAGACAAAATGTCATAAAGTCTAATGATCTCAAAAGGAAAATTCATAGCATCATCATCATGTACATGTTTTTTAAACATCCTCATTCAGACAAACACACACACCCACATATGCACACACATATGCACACACACACACCCAAGCTAAGACAAACAGTTGTTGCATATTGCTGGAAGCCAAATGGCTTCTCAGCAGCCATTCATGTACTCAGTACTTAGCTCAAGTGATCGCTTCCTGCCTCACAGGCAACTTGATACCTTATGGGTATTTGTCCCTAAAGAGATGACTTTACAGCTTTGAATGCTAACAGTTAGATCTTGCCCTCATCAAAACCTCCTAGCTCTTTCCCTATCAGGTCAAAATCCACCACTGGCCCAGGGCTTTTCCCTGACCTATTTTTACGCCTTTACCCCGCCAAAGGATAATGTCAAAAGATCCAACTAAACACACACAAACCATATCTTATGGCCCATCAAACTGAAGGTTAAAAAATAATCTATCAGATGGTGATACAATATTGAAGATGAATTCCAATTATATTACTTTGGAGTTTCTAAAAGTGATTATGCAATATCGAAGGCGTCATATGAAATCAACAATTTTCCAGCTTTGAAAGGTCATATCTTAAAAAGTACAACAGCAGCATAATTCAAACTTCCCAAGTAGGTAGCCTTAAGTAATGCGATGAAATGCTGAAAGTTATGTTATGTCATGTGTACCTAATAAAGAAGTGAAAATATGAGACATATACTGAAGTCAGGGTAGCGCTTTTTCCCCACATGTTTACGTTTTGAAGGGGACAAAAAAAGTGCTGAAATTACTAAAATTCGTCTCTCAGTGCTATATTTTCTTACGCATCTGCTAACAGGAAGTCTGTTCTATCATTTTGAAAACGTGGATCATCCGAGAAATTTGTGTCTTTTCATTATTGGATTGATAGAAAGCCACTCGAGCCGTATTTTGCGGCTCTTGGTCCAGCGAGGCAAGGTCCGCGAGCCACAAAATGCGGCTCGTGGTAGGGAAAGTGCTAGACAGAAAATTTGAGCTTCCCATCCAAAGATTTCAAAAGAAGGTGATGTTTACTCTATCAGTCAAAAAGAGAGTCAGCACAAACCCAGTGATGTTTGGAATTTCTGGGTTTTTTCTGAAAAGGGAGGATATGATACTGTCTCCTTTTCTCTTTTTGAATGTCTCTATTCCATCATTCTTTCCATCATCATTGCTGGATAACTGTTTCCTCTTGAGGTTTCCACGGTTATCGCCAGAGGCTGAAGAAGACAAAAGATGACCTCCTTGGTTCTTTTCTCTATCAAGTCTTGATTCTTTACGCTGCTTTACTCGAGATGCCTGAAAAAATAAAAACACATAGCACGTGAGAAGACACATGGGAAATTTTTTGAACATTACTAATATAGACCTAGATTTCAACAAAATAAATTTAACTTTTATTTCATTCACTTTCAGGTTTTACAGAATACACATAACAAACAGGTCTGTTACCTTCTGTTATAGATTAGGTCAAGAATGATTATACCCCCCCCCCCCCCCCCACCATCTTCCAGATTGGAAGGACTTCCGTAACGAGCAACCACCTCAACAAACATTTCCCCTTTCCCAAACCCCAACCCTCTATTCTACTCTGTTTCATAGTGGTCGCTCGTTACAGAATTCCTCCCAGATCAGTACTCTACTAAACAAAAGCACTGACTATTAGACAAACAGAAGTAGTGTGCCCATAATCTACAAGGAATTACGATTTCATTCCCCGCCCATTGTGAGAGCTGTGTTACGTGTAGAGTACTCATAGGAGGCTATCATAGGCTACTACATCTAGTCTCTAGAATCTAGATGTTAGATTCTAGTCATAGCCTATGCATAAAATCAATGTAATAAGGTCTTAGATCTTGGACTAACACTTGTTGTAGTTATAGTACTTATAGCTACTTTGTTCCACTTTTGGGGGTGGGGGGGTGAGAACGAATTTTGTAATTGTGTCAAAAAATTTGATTTGGAAATTGCAAAATCGTCAATCGCAATAAGATTTTGTAAACAAATAGATCTAGAGTCTAGATCTAGATCTAGATCTAGGCCAAGCCAGAAAATAGTTAGTCCTGGATCTCACCCGATTCTATACCCTTGAAACACACGTAACCGTAAAAAGGAAAACAAAACCAGTTACAGTAATTCTAGATTCTAGATCTAGATTCTAGATATCTAGAATCTAGATCTAAAATCTAGATCTAGATCTAGATTCTAATTCTTGATTGAAGATCTCGTACTAAATCTAGATATCTTATATCTAGATCTAGACTAGATCTAGATCTAGATCTAATCTAACTAAAGTATATTTCATTTCAGTTGGCAGTTGGGCCTCACCCGATCACCATGTATCTTTTTTCTTGAAGGGAAATTTGAGACATCGTCACTGACCAGGTTCAGTGAGATTTCACCTGAAAAATCGTCCATTTCACAAACTTTTGGTACCCACTAGATCTAGATATCTAGTAGTTCTATTTTTTCAGATTCTAAACATCCTGAAACTGGCAGTCCATCAGTCTATCACGTCGTCACAAACGAAAGAAGCGATATATGTGATATGTAAACTGTAAACAACAGAACGTGCTTCCAGAGACTCTGGTGCTTCCTACAAGGGGCAGCACTCTGATTTAATCGTCGTGGCTTTTATAATTCGCAGTTTCAGAGCTTTGGTAAAATTATTATATGATTCGGAATTAGGTTAGACCATGGGTTAGACAAAGAGACTTTCAGTGTGATAGTTCTCGTCAAGCCTCTGCCAAGAAAAGGATAGACTCTTGTTAGTTTATCCAACTTTCATCATTTCATATGCTAGATGAACAGTGCCATCGCAGTAACCCCTGACACTAACTTCCAGCCAACACACACACACACACACACACACTCGTTATTTTTATAAGCAATTATTAGAATTTGAAACTTTATGATACAGGGATACAAGTATAGTTCTATAACTTCGCATTGATATAATATTCTTAACTCATTTACACTAACAGAAGTATTGTAGAAACCCACAGGCCAGATGACTTTATGTTGAAATACATGATAGAGGGCCATCAGGTATTATATTAATGAATAATGCTGTTTAGGCTAAATATATTATACACTGTATCTCCTGTCATCTATAGAAAATCCAGCTAAAATCCCAAAATCTATTTGCTACTCACGGTCATAGTGGCGTAAAGCCTTGGCATGTGGCAGGAAGGATTTTGAGAAACATAGATTTAATAAAGCAAAGCCGTCAGAGAAGCAAGAAAATCAAAATAGCCAAATTTTGATGTTGATATCGGCTCAACAGACCACAAATTATTTTAAGTGCTCCGTTTGTTGCTCATTACAACTAAGACAAGATTTATAGTCTCCTTATACGGGGTGCCCACTACGGACGGGATCGGCCGATCGGGCCGATCGCCGGACTCGATCGCCTCAGAAGAAAACGTGTTTGTTTTCAGTTTCAGGCGATCGGCCCGATCCAGTCGTAGTGGGCACCCCGTATTATGCGCGTCGCGAGCTTACCTGCCTTTCCTTTTGCGTGACAATAATCACACGGCATGTCGACCGCCACGCATTGGTTAGGTATTTTGACCAATGATGCTGTCACACTCCCAGTCTTTCGTGCTCGACGAGGTTTCGGTCGCTCCATTGACCGATCTTTAGCGACGGTCGCGTGCAGCTGGATGCCCCGTGTCGCGTAAAGGGAGACGGGTTGATTTTGGAGTGGCAAAGACCTCGAGCGACGCAACGTCAGGTCGAGCATAAGAAGACATACACTCTTTCATTAACTATATTAAATACCACCTTGCAAGATCTAAATTCTCTCCCTCCTTGGGTGTTGAAGGTCACCATATCAGTTTAGGCCTATGATAACCGAGGAAGCATCTAAGTGTTCTAGGGTCTGCTGGGAAAAGTATATGGGGAATTCTCCTGAAAACTTGAACTTGCGCATATCCTTTACTGCAGGGACCATACATATCTTTCTTTATTTCAAATCATAGTTAAGATGAGCTAAGCCGGAGGTGAAAAGGTTGCCGAACCTGGGCTAGGCAGAAAATATCCAATGAAATGATATGCTGAAACAGCGTGGGGCTTTTTTGTTAAAAAATAAGCATTTTTTAGGTATGAAAACGTAACATTCACTAGAGACAGTTTTCATTCGAAGGTTTCTCTAAGAACTACCTGCATCTCATTTTCGTAATTATGGGTAAATACTGATCTTAAGTAGAACGTTCGGGGTAACCGACAAATATATGCTTAAAAATTAATACGGCCCATTTGTTCATACAAAGGACATAAAATTAGGTCTTAAACGCTACACGGCTCGTCCGAAAAATGGTAAAAAATAGTAACCTTATCTCCTGTTCAATCGATCTTTTAAAAAGTGTAATTTTTCATTGTAGAACTAGAAATGTGATCACTTTAGTCTTTTCATCAACCAAGAACAAAATTACTACACCGATTACGAAACTTTGGCGGTAAATAGTTGCGTCATTGAATTTTTGTCACATTGTAACGATTAAGATCTGCGTGTTTACTTCTGCCGGAAGTAGCTCGAAATTTTAGTGCTGTGTTTTTATGTTAAGTGCACTGGTTTCCAATCAACTCGGCTTTCATCCATTCCCCGGCAAGACAATGGTGTCTATAGAAAGTGAATATGAATGACTTCGTCACGCAATTTTAGCGGAGTAACGATTAAGATGTAAGTAATGATAAAGATTTGAATTGCTTTAAAATGTGTTTTCCTTTTTATATGACTGCAAAATGTGTGATTCATTAATGAAATCTTAAAGTCTCTCAAGAAAAAGGATGAGTTTGGATCCTGCCAAAACAAGAATTGTTCGTTTTCATAATGTTTGTTATATCGAAACGGAAATTGGACAAAGAGCTTGATTTCTTGATTTTTTAACGATTTAGACTTAGTCTTCATGTTATAATCTTTATAGAATGAGTAGCTTCTTAAAGAATTTCATTTCAAGGACTTCATGTGTTGATGCCACATATTTCTAGCTTTGGGGTTGGCAGTTGGGGCAATTAAAGGTGACAACTTGTTATCGTTGTTATCGTTGTGTGAAACATTGCAAATACAAGGATAAGGCTGCTTGGCTCGGTGTTTCAAATATCTAAGATCGAACATCAGTAATTTAACTTCGTAAACAGATTCTGTCAATGGAATGCAAAGTATATTGATATGTCCTATTCTGGGTAATGTCACACTGTAGACTTGATGGTGCAAGACGAGGCGTAAACACAGGGAACAAGGCGCAGAGGGCGATGCAAATGATGTAACTTTGTATGGGATTTTCCATGTCAGTTTTTGTTTCAGTTGAAAATGAACAGAAAAATATTGGCGCCGTTTCTCCTGATCGACGTGGTTACTCTAAAGAGAAAAGAAAGAATTTAAAGGAGTAGGCGAACCCGATTACTTAAATGCGTCATTAGTTTGGGGAATTTCACCTCTTGAAGAGAAATTTACCAGACGACCAAAGCAGATGTGCTGATTCAATTTGGATGAGTCGTGATTCCCTTTCTGTCTTCATGAAATGTTCATGGTTAAACCTCTCTGGTTAAACTCACCTGAAGGACTATTAACTTAAGGCCTATCTCGACGATTGAGAAAGAAAGAATGAGAGACAGATGGAAAAAGTGTTCAGAAGGAAAATTTATGGAGAATTGATGGATAGGTAGATCATGGTCTACAAATTAATTGAAAAGAGGCCAATTCTATAACGCCTTGCTTTGAATAAAAGTAAATGCATTATGTGCTTTGCTTTATTTTTCAGTTTTGTTTTGACAATTAGTTTTTCACTAACTTTCCTTTTTTTCCTTCTTGTTATCATCACTGAAATTGTGTAGATCTACTAAGCGTACAGCATGCTGTCAGTAATATGCTCGTGTGCACACATGTACATTTCAAGCGATAAAAGCGATTGTACATTGGCCGCAATTTCTCCTTGCATCTCTTCGCTTCGGGCCGTTCTTGGTACGACTGGTAATTAGTTTTCACCAAAAGTTAATATTGGCTTTAACAAGAGGAAAAATACGTTTTTACATTGGTCTTAATGGTTACACGGACTAAATCATTTTGACCAAAGCTTTGGTAACAAAGGCTGTCCCAATAGTATTTAGGGCATAGAGGCTTTATCATCTTGGACTATAATAAGACTAGCTAGACCACATAAATAACAAATAACATCGTTTTATATTCACTTTATTCGTATACATTCTATTACAGAATTTGTGACTACTTTTTCTGTTGCGAGTTATTTTAATAAAATAATACAAAAAAGTAATGCAGCATCATCTTATTTTCGACCAAGTATAGCACGAGTAAATCTCTTTTAATTCAGTTACAAAACTGATTGGTACAATTTTTCATTTACTCCTCCCCCTCCCACATTCTCTTTATAACTTTACAGTACCATATGTGCGTGCTCTGCGCTGGATATCTCTGAATGCATTGCTTTCATGTACCGAAATTCCAAAAAGAAATACACAAAGTTTATTACAATGAAGTTTAAGACTGAGCCGACTAAGGAATCCCATGATCGATAAAAGGAAACAAAGGGTGACATCGATGTGCAATCGTAAAGAGCTGAAGACGTTCGTCTAGGGAAAGAAGGTGGCAAATCACAAGGCAAAGACCGACGAATAACTCAAGAAATGTAGGAAAAACAAGAAAGAAAACCTCACATTGGCTACCACTACCACTAGCAAAGTTGCAACACGTAATTTTGCTGGGCTAATGGTACTAAAGAAAGAAATGGAAAAGCTACACAAGAGAGGTAACAGCATCCTGGTCAGGGCAGAAGGAAAGGGCAGACAATGCTAAGGCTAGAGAAAGGTTCCATTTTTAAAAAGGGAAAATGGTGAAGACACAGAGAAGAAAAAAAAAGCTGTAGGTTTAATATATTCAAAGAAATGTCAAACAGACACCCACAGCATGCAAAAAAGCTGTCCACAGAATTATGAAAGTCTTTCCAAAAATCAAAGCAGCTCGAAAGCAAACTTTGGAAGATGTACGTCAGAAAACTCTTTCTCAACACCGCGGCAAAAAGACATATTGAAATTCCTCATCCCTGCTGAGTGCAGTTGGACTTTGAAAAGCAGCTAGTAAATATTCCATACACTTATTTCATGCTCAATGGCAATGTTACGTGTTCTTGAAATCATAAAGAGCTGTTAGAGAAGTAGAGGTCCATACTGTGATGAATTTGCTTCAATCTTCCTGTTCGAGCTACAGACAAGGAACTATTCATCAACAGTGTGCCAAATGGGATGCTACATAACTCACAAAAAATCGTTGTGGTCCCAAATGATCTTCATTTTGATCACCATGCCGTGGAAACATTTTGGGAAGTGAACATCATCATAATGTCACAAGAAATCACAGATAGATAGACCACTGTTTGCTGCCACGATTAACGGTATAGTATAGTATAGTATAGTATAAGGTTTTACGGCGCTCGCAACTGCTAAGGTCATATGAGCGCACGATTAACGGTGTATTTTGACAATGTTAGTAGCGATAATGAAGGAGATGTGGATTTTTAAAAAAATATTCTGCGCTGCCGCTGCTGCTGCTGCCGCTGCTGCTGCCGCCGCTGCTGCTGCTGCCGCTGCTGCTGCTGCTGCTGCTCCTGCTCCTGCTGCTCCTGCTGCTGCTGCTGCTGCTGCTGCTGCTGCTGCTCCTGCTGCTCCTGCTGCTTCTGCTGCTGCTGCTCCTGCTGCTGCTCCTGCTGCTGCTACTACTACTACTACTACTACTACTACTACTACTACTACTACTACTACTACTACTACTACTACTACTACTACTACTACTGCTGCTACTACTGCTGCTGCTGCTGCTGCTGCTGCTGCTGCTACTGCCACTTCTGCTGCTTTGACAATAGGGAAAATTAATTTCAGTTCAGTTTGGATTTCATGTTTCACTTTGTAACTGCCACACGATTTTTGTTCCGATAATGTTAATTCTCAATACTATGCTCAATGAGTCAATAAGTTGATGTCTTTTTCTTCTAAAACCATGACAGATAACATCAAAGAGGTATTATAATACATGTTTTAGTTCTCAGAAGGTGTGCATTTTATTTTTAAGAAACAAATCGTCCCTTTTTGCACACTCCTTTTTTATCTTTTGTCCTGTAACGTTTAAGACTACTATATTTAGCTATTGTTGCTGCCGAAAACACTTATCGATTTTGTTCATATCTGCTGAAACTACAGCATTGAATTACCCGTTTTATAGCAATACTTTTTAAAAGTTCTACTTGTATTAGTATTTTTGGAAATAAAAGTCTAGTTTTCTATTTGAAAAATAATTTTTGCCTGGTAACGTTAAAGACATTATGATTGTTTGATAAGGATTTTCTTCTTTAAGAAATGTTTTGAAATTTGTGGGAACAAACAATGAATTTAAAGGACATAATGCTACCCCAAGCAATTTTTTCTTTCCCTCTCTTACATTTCATGTTTTGGCCGGTATTGTTGTGTCCTGTAACGTTTAAGACTATAGCCCACTAGTCTAAACTTCACTTCCGTTTTCAAAGAAACCAAACAAGCTTTAGCTTCAGCCGTGTAGGGATCAAAACTAGACATGTCCAAGGTATACTGAGTACATTTTCAAGTTATTTGGTTGAATTCTAAAATTTGATACCCGTGTTACGGAAAGTTCAAGCTTTCAGGAGAATTGCCTATATATATAGGCCCTAGCCTAGGCCTTGTTGTAAAGTGCACAGACCATGCTGTAGAGCGTGAGTGTGTACTATATAAATACAATTATTATGATTACTTTTATGATGATGATGATGATAATGATGATGATGATGATGATGATGATGATGATGATGATGATGATGATGATGATACCTACCTGTCCCAGACCATGATGTCTAGAGGGACAGAAATACGAATATATTATTCGAGACGGGGGACAGACAGACTGACAGACAGACAGATTGGGGAGACAAAGACGAAGAGAATGGGTCAGTCTTTTCGTGCATCCGCGTCCGCAGCTAATTTCATCCGATATCTTGAGAGGCAGGTTTCTCTCTCGCTTGTACAGAACCAACCGAGATGTTTAGACATTAGAGAGAATGTAAAAGTTGAGAGTCTCTGTTGACTGGATGAAAATGATGATTATGATGATGATCAACTTTTACATTCTCTCTACACATCTCCGTTGCTGCTCAATATTTTACTAGGCCATAACATTCTTATCCCCGGTGAGTGCAAATTATTCTTTTTCTTCATAACACAAAAAGCAACAGCATCGGCCTACCTCATACTCGGAGAATTCCTGTCCGTCAATCTTTAATAATAATAATAATACTTTTGGTCCCTTAAAACACCAGAAGATTGTAATAGGTGCTTGAAGGAAATATATATGGAGCAGAAGAGTAACATGGGTGGACAACGTTAAGATATCGACAGGCCTGGGTATAGATTGTGGAACGGCAACTGATTGCGACCGTGAAGGCTGGGAGGGTCATTACACGTCAACTTCAAATTCTCGGACAAAGGAATTTGATAGACTCACTCTTCAGGGAAGTAAACAAAATAGTCATGGGACAACTTGTGTTTTCACCTGTCAAATTTAAACTTCAATATCTCACAAACCCGTTTAAGCTCAGTCAACCAAACTTGGCACGCGCACGACTAGACAGTTTGCCTGTACGGCAAATTTGCCCGCGCGAGCTTCACAACGACGGCACAGGGCTTGTCGAAACACAGCAAAAAATCATGAAAAATGGGCTAAATTTCTCTGCCTCTGTATCTTTGGCATAGGGACTGGTGGCTAAAACTGACAATGCTAAACAGATGTCTTGGCTGTGAATATCGCTCACTTGCAACCCTTTATAAGTTAGCATTTTTCAGGCATGTTTCATTGCGACACGATGGTAAAAACGAAGTGTGCTGCCTGATGTCGACAGAGGACGAGCCCATTCCTGGCTCCAAGATGGCTAAACGTTCCGAGTTGTTAAACGTCGACTTGGGATGTCCCCGTCAGTCATATGGAGGCTGCAGCAAAAACGATGGTGAGCGACCGGAAGGGTCCAGGACAGGCCTCGACCAGGGAGGCCCCGTTTGACCAACAACAGGATCGACCGGTTCATTGTCAAACATGCCGTGACGTCACGAACCACCACTGCAAACCGCACCAGGGGCCAACAACGGGTTACTGTCAATGTCTACGTCAGCGAGAAGACGGTGAGAAACCGTCTCCGTAGACCCAGGTCCCCTTCTCGTGTCCCTGCCAGGCGCCCAAGGCACACGCCCCCCACAAAGCAGCTCTCTGGGGGTGGTCTGCTCGCCATTCACAGTGGACATGATGTTAGGGGGACCAGGTAGTCTTCTCGGACGAATCACGGTTCAACCTGCTGCACCCAGACAGGCGAGCTCACGTCTGAAGGCGCCGAGGAGAGCGGTTCCACCCTGACTGCATCCAGCAGGTGGCGTCCTACGGTGGAGGGTCCGTTATGGTGTGGGGAGGCTTCTCAGCTCTCCACTAGACCCCCCTGTGACCATGACAAGGTACAGGAACGAAATCCTGCGTCCCCTTGCCGTTCCTCTCCTGCATCCGATTGGACCCCCAGGCTGCTCTGCAGGACGACAATCGTGCACCTATCGTGGGGGACTTCCTGCAGGACTTCCTGCAGAAGCGAGGTGTCACCCTCCTGGACTGGCCAGCTTGTAGTCTGGATCTGAACCCAATAGAGAGCGTTTGGGATCATATTGACAGGCGGATAAGGGACAACTACCCTTCTGTGCAAAATTTGCAGCCTCGTCCAAGAGTGGCAGAATTTACCTACCGCAACAAGTTCTTCGAAGGCATGTACTGTCCATGCGTCGACGCTGTACCGAGTGTTTGAGAGTGTTTGATCAAACGGGGTGCCTTCACCCACCATTGACAATGTTCGTGAAGAACTGTGACTGTTCAGACTTTTCAGACTTTGGATTGAAATCCGACCAGTGTGATTTAAACACCTTTTACACGAACTTCTCGTAGTTGAAATGCGAAATTGTACAATACACATAATCTAGAGAGTCGAAGGCATCTTTCTTTAAAAAAATACGAATAAATTCGGTTAATCTGTTTTTCTGAATTTCTGTTCCTTGACTTTTTTTATGGTGTGAGTTAATATATACCGAGGGGTGGAGGTGGAGGGGTAGTGGAGGTGGGGGTATTTATCCTTGTAAGATGGTTGTTGTTGTCGATCAAGCAACAGCTAATTGACTCACGTCTTTCTGAGTGCGTGTTTACCGCAATTGCTGTGATGTTCCATTGAGTGTGGAGTCAATGTTAGCCTTGGTATCGGAGGGAGAAGCGCACAGTCATGTTTGAAAACTGCTCTGCTTGTCTTTCCAAAGTAGCGTTTTTTTCATCTAGTCTTGCTTGTTTGACGAGTCATCAAATAATTTTTGATGCGCGTGTGGCTGCACTGGCTGCAATAAAAATTCTGATCAAACTTTAATATTTCACAGGTGACCGCCGAGGAGACAGGATCGTTTCTGCTTCTCTCTCTCTCTCTCTCTCTCTCTCTCTCTCTCTCTCTCTCTCTCTCTCTCTATTCTGTGATGCGGAGCGGGCGGCGGCGGACTCTCTCTCTCTTGCTCTCTCTTTCTCTCTTGCTCTCTTCTCCCGCTCACCTATCGACCCGCTCAATCACCCCCTCTCCCTCTTCTCTATTTCCCCCTTTCTCTCGTTTTGTGACCTTTCTTTCTCATATCACAAACCAAAACGAATTTTTGCATTTCCCCCGCTTTTTCAGTTAATCAGAATTTATGTGAAGAAGAAAAGAAGCCGCAGAAAAAAGGACCCCCCACCCCATAATTTCCCTTGCAGCTCACCTACCCCCCCCCCCCCTTTCATTCCCTCTGACATCTCTTCGATTTTCCTTTCTTTACATATCAAAGATTTCGACAAGGAAAGAGAAAGAGAGGAAGGCAGAGAAGGAGATGGGATGACAATATTACATAGTGGACAGGAAAGACGATGGGTGACAATTTGAGGAAAGCAGAGGACAAAAACAGATGGCGAGAGCTGGTTTTCAGATACAGTGGTGCCCCTACGGTTGCCCCAACCACGGGATAGAAGAAGAAGAAGAATTTTAATTAGGAAAAATAAAAAATAAACAAAACAACAACACACATACGCACACTGAAGAAACGTGTTAGGGCAATTGAGAAAGTATCAAAATTTTGCTTTAAAAATTTGCATCCTTTTTTTAACGTGAATGATCGAGTCCATTCGGACAGGAGGGCCCTCTTTTCAGAAGTACATGTAATTTTAGGCCCATCTTTGTTCCACCCTTGTCCTTTTAAAACATTAACTATAAAGACATTTTATATTTTATCTAATTTTAAAAGTTGTATAGCGTCACGTATAAATAGTTTGTTTGTTTGTATGTTTTTTAGGGGGTAAAAACACGATATGCTTGTTGCTTTTATAACGGTTCAGTGAGGAAATGTCCTGTCCTCAGAACAAAACCGAAAGTAGACTTCCTCTCAGCCAAGGCTAGCCTAGCCTACCGGTTGTATCAACGAGCAAAGCATGCTGGGATCATGACGTCATTCAAAGCATTTGCATATTCATTTATCGTGCTCGCCATTTTGGTAGCACTAAGTAACCGGCGAAGAGCCATTCTAAATCTGTAAATATCTTCACCATCCGTGTAGAATTATTTGACATTATACTCTAAATTTGTTGGAAATTTTATACCCAAGCGAACGGGCCTGCGTGAGTATAAAATTCCATTCTTGGTTTTGCATTTTTTTCTATGTATGTCAAGGGTAGTCGATCTTTGTTCTGGACACAGAAACCTTCGATGAACTCGATGCTTTTTGCGTCAGCCTAGTCCCATGATTTGAAACAAAAGATTATCTTGTGTCCCAAATTTGTGCATTTTTCACCTCTAGGTTGGGTTATGTGCTTCTTTCGATGCATTTTAAAATCATTGCAAGGTTTTATTCCCTGCTGTTTAAGCTGTTTGCCTTTGTTTGGTCGCAATTTGATTTTAGATTTCTTCGTTCTCGCGAGTGCGATCTAATGCCATGGCAATGAACGGTCTTACCACCATCCTTTCGTCAGAAAACCGTTTGCGCAATGTAGCGACAGCCTTTTATTAATGTTAAAAATCTTCAATCTTTGATGTTGTGCCTGCTATTACGAACAATGTCCTGTTATTATTATTGCATCAGCAGAGAATGATAGTCTAGTTATCAGGTCTTGACGATGACGAGGGGACCGAAAATGAAAGTTCGGTACAAAAAATGTTGAAAATTTAGACTAGCACGGACAAGAATGTGTTGTGTCGATGAAGTGGCAAGGGAAAGGGACCAAACACGTTATTTGCTTTATTCAGTTTGTTCATTTTTGTGTGAATTTAGCAAGATCTGGAGTCCAAGGCTTTATTCTGTGGGCAGGTCTGGAATTTGAATCAAAATCAAGAGCCTTTGTTTTCCATTTCTAGACCAGGGTGAACTGAGTGTCTGGGTTGTCAGGTCTGCCCATACTTGCTTGATGGCCTAAGCAATTCATTCAATTCAAATAAATTGAAGTTGATTCTTGTATTGTTGGCCACTCCCTTGGTAGAGTCCTAAAATTGTTCAAGACTGAGGTGTTCACTTTGTAATTGTTGACTGTTGTATCTATTGTAAGAACTGATTCAGTAGACTGAATGAAAGTTAAGTCAAGTGACTCATTTTTCATTGTTGCCTGCCTGACACAGTTGAGTTGAAGTATTCCAGTGGTTAGTCACCGAACCAGTTTTGAAAGCTAAAGACTAGATCTAGGCTGGATGATGTGTAAAAGGCTTTCATTTTACCTGAATAAAGAAGGTGGTGTCCCACTTCTGCTTGATTAGAATCTAGATTCTAGATCTAGAATCTAGATCTAGATTCTAGATTAGATCTAGATCTAATAATCTAGATAGATATCTAGACTATGGTTAATGAGTGCAGTGTGCAAGCTTTTACTTTTACTTTTAAGATATTTTATTTTTGGAATTATTTCCTATTCTTTGGTTTTTAGTGTTATTCTTCATAATTCATAGTTGTATAGGAATTACCAGCTAGATCTAGATTTCTAGATCTAGATATCTTGATTTTTGATCTGGTCCTAGACCTATGCTTTCTTCTATTTGAGTAAATATAGGCATAGGCTAGGCTATTGGTTAACATGATAAGGATATGTTAACCTTAAGCTTTTACTAATCAAACAACATATCATCACTGTCCTCAGATACTTGCGGTTCGTTCAGAGGGTCGATGATAAAACCTTCAATGTTTGTGCTTCGGCAAGATGTCCACAATTCCGGGGATCGGCAGTAAAGGGGAGAAGAACAAAAGCAAATACAAGGGAATAGACATCAATACATTGTACAAAGGAAAGACTGTCGAGACTCAGAAGTCAACTGGTAAGCTTCGTATGTTGTGTTATTTTTTAAAATGATAATGAAAATATATTTGTAGCAAAGTTTAAAAAAATGTCCCTTGCACTTGCTACCTTTGCTTTTGAGATGTTGAACAAAATGTACTTGTGGTTTTGACCCTCCTGTTTTCAGTTGGCAGTTGGTGGAACCAAAGCTGCTTGATCAATACTGGGTAAATTTTTACTTTCACTCCCGCACACAGATGCACTGTTTCAGGGGTCAAACTGCTGTACTGTTTGCTGCAGATCACACATAAAGCCACTAAAACTGTCGCAAATCAATTATTTTCAAGACAATTTCAAATCTTACTGTAAAATATCAAATTATGGGTGTAAAAACAGGGGGGGCATGCCCCCCTGTAACCCCTCAGATTTTCTTTTTCCCCAGTGGGGCAGGCCCCCCTGGAACCCCCGATTGGTCCAAAGCATGTCTATCTCGGTTAAAAACAATCAAATATTTCAAAAACCATTAATTTGCGACGGAAATGAAGTTGATATTCGTGTTCAGCGCATCAATATTTAGTAGAAAATAGACAACTGGTAGCTGAGTGTGAGACGGGAGGGAAAGTAAAAAAATACCCAATACTGTTTTCACTTCCATTTAGGGGCTTAGGAGTCTTTGATGTGTTACCTAGGCCTATGGTTGTACTGTTATATTGTCGAAATTGGACGCGTGACTCAATTATAATAATAGTAAAGATCAGTTCTTTTGAGACCACTCAGTGATGGCTCTAGATTCTTCACACTAAAATGGACATATTTTTGCACATTTCATCCCTACATCAATAGCCTAGGCTGACCAAAATAAAAGCGACCTACCTTTGCATCCCTCTCTCATAATGATCTATGGTTTTCACATGCATGATGACCTATGGTTATGTCAGTGTAATGGTACATACATTCAAACCTGTGTAAGACGGCCACCCATTGTCAAGGAGACAGGTGGCCGTCTTAGGCAGGACTGATCAAGATGAAGAAAACAAACCATTCCCATCTGAGGCCCCAATCGAAAGTAGCCGCATTGTTGTTTTGTTGGGTATTTTTTTACTTTCCCTCCCGTCTCACACTCAGCTACCAATTGTCTATTTTGTACTAAATATTGATACGCTGAACACGAATATCAACTTCATTTCCGTCACAAATTAATAGTTTTTGAAATATTTGATTGCTTTTAACCGAGATAGACATGCTTTGGACCAATCGGGGGGTTCCAGGAGGGCCTGCCCCACTGGGGTAAAAGAAAATCTGGGGGGTTACAGGGGGGCATGCCCCCCCTGTTTTTACCCATAGTTTGATATTTTACAGTTAGATTTGAAATTGTCTTGAAAATAATTGCTTTGCGACAGTTTTAGTGGCTTTATGTGTGATCTGCAGCAAACAGTACAGCAGTTTGACCCCTGAAACAGTGCATCTGTGTGCGGGAGTGAAAGTAAAAATTTACCTTTTGTTGTTTGAAATTTTTATTTTTATGCTGATTTTGCACAAGGGTGACAATAAAACGAAATGTATCAGACGAGGAAGATCGAGTGCCGTGTTAAAACAAACACACGGGTGGCCACCACTCGGAGAACGAGCGATGCTTCTGTCACAAGTTCATGTTGACGTCCTTTGTTACTTTGTTACAGACTGGGTAAACAGTGAGCACTCATCTCACTAACGATTTGTGTATGAGTTCAGGGCGGGGCTTAAGGGTTATGAGGGATCACACGCTTACCTCACCAGCAGCTGAAAATTGGTAGTTATTGGTCAACAGTGGGAGGGGCCTACGCAACATGATCGGTAGCAGGGACTACCTAACAACAAGTGATTGAATTACGACGGCTCGCCCACAACGCCAGGGGACAATTCACAATTTTTGACAAAACGTAATGGAGTCACTAAGGCGGCCGTCTAAGACAGGTGTTATTGCTTAGTGTGATAGGGGTCGTGTGTTAAGTTATGGCGGCTGCGTTGGACAGGTGCTCGTTTTACACAGTTAAATTATATAGAAAAAATGCGGGGGGGGGGGGTGGTGGTGGAAAGTGTCCTTTGGTACAGGTGGCCGTCAAGGCAGGTTTGACTGTAATTTTAAAAATTTAACAATCTTATTAGCAGTCATGGCCTGAGTGAAGAAAAGCTGTAAACTTTAAAGGCTCTTTAAGAAAAACTTTCATTTTCAGGGGGTGTGTTCCTGCAGCACTAATTTTTAGCTAAGCTCGTTAGCCAGGACAGCTGTCTCGTCAGTCTGTGTCAGTGGACTTGCTGTCTGGTTCTGGCCCACTCACGTTGTGCTTGAACCCCAGGTCTTCGATAGTCACCTTCCTTATCCCCATCATTTGGACAACTTGTAAATCCAATTCGCATAAAGTGGAATTTGCTGCCTTCTTATTTTGGTTTTTGGTGATTACATTTATTTTGTGAGAGCTTGCTTTCATCTTCAAGACTAGGTCAGAGTTAATTGATGGTGTGCAAGCAGCAAGTAAAGTATTTTTTTGCAAATTTGGTTTAGGTTTGTACTTTTTAAATTCCTGAATATCAATCCATGCTGTGCTTGTGGCTAAATTTATGGACAAGAATTAAATCCAGATGACTAGTGGTATAAATTTGTTATGTCTTCTAAGGAACCAGGAGTGGTCAATGTTTTCCACTTCTATGACTTCCTTGATGCAGCATAAAGCTTGTGATTCCTACACTTTAAAAAAAAATTCTGTAGCCATTGTATTGTTCATAGTACAAACAATTTTCATCCGTGTTTAAATATTCGATTATCTCCAAGAGTATGGGTCTCCTTTTCTGTTTTTGGTCATGAAGACCTTTCAACTTTTATGCTGACTCACACATATTTGCACACCCATCTTGCTCTTTGATTTCTCACAAAAAGACACTATCTTCTTCGTTAAGCTTTATTCAACAGCTATTTAGCTTTGTTTATGATTACTCATTACCACAAGCAGGATGTCTGATTTCTGCAATTGCTTTTGATTTATAAAAAAAAAAGCAAAACCAGTTACATATCCTGTGAGAAGGTCTGAAGTTGTTTGTAGTGTCAGTAGTAACTAGAGTATGGGCTAATTTTTAGCTGTTCATTCTTTGATTTTTGTGCATTCCTCTGCCAGTGAGGAGTCTATTTCTGTTTATTTTACCAGGATACAAACTGCAACCTTGTGTTTTCTGCTAGTACTATGTACTAAAGGGTGCGGTGGCGGAGCGGATAGTGCGCTCGTCTCCGAAGGGAAAAGTCTGTGTTCGAGCCTCGGTTCGGACAATTTTTTCGCCCCCTCCTGCCCACCCAGCAGTAATAGGTACCTGACTTTCAGTTGGGGAAGTAAAGGCAGCATGGAAAGGAACTGGCCCCCATACCACAATATATGCCGAGGGCCCAGGAGATTGTCTCACTGACAAGGCTATCCCCGATGTCCGGATCGGATGCGGGAACTTTACTTTTTTTACCATGTTGTTTATTCTTTCATTGTGTATTCCTTTTCAGTTACTCGGCAATATGGGCTTCAAAGTTTGGGCAAAGTGTCCAACTCGCGGCGTATGCCGCCTCCGGCCAACTTACCCAGCTTGAAGAGTGAGAACAGTGGGAACGACCCCAGCATCAGCCTTGTCCCGAGTGGGGGTTCGGGTAAGCAATCCTCATGTCTATTGTATTTTTAAAAAATATTTTTTTTTGTCTTTAAAAAATGTTAATTTTATTTACCTCCTTGTGAATCTGAAGGATGGGAAAGGTGTCAAATGGCAGCACCACAGCTCCTGCGCTCAGAGAGTGAAAACATGATGGACCCATCCCAGCATTGTGTAGCATGCTAATTTGTAGCATTTTTTGCCTCAGCGTTATGAATTGTACATCAACACGTGCAGAAGAAATTTGGACACCCACTGAGAAAAGACTTTTCTGGTATCGTCAGTGACAGTCAGGTTTTTGTGGAAGAAAGTGGATTGGGCAGTAGCGAGTTCAAAACCTGCCGAATGGCTCCTTAATTAATCAACTCTTTATTTGGAGGGGCTGTTAACGTCTAAATAATGCCCAAACTCCCCCAAAATGTGGTGTAGACCTGCATATTTGCCGATAATCGTCTGAAATCCGACACCCGCGAGCCGCGTAGTGCGAGGCCTGGCCGACTGCCAGCGCCCCCTTATTCTCCCGTCGGCTTTGTCGGCACTTTCGTTTTCGCGCCGACTGCCGACGTCGGCGTTTCAGACATAACTGTCGGAACTTGAGTAGAAATGCGAATACGAAAAAGGACGAATACCTAAATTATCTACTTTCAGTTTCGTGCTCGGGCGGCCATTTTGAATTTCGTTTGTTGACTAACTCAATTGTTCAGATCGTGTGGATTCATTCAAGTCCGACTCACTTGTTCTAATAGAATGTAGATTTATATAGATCATTATAGACCTCAATGGAGGATTCATATTCCAATTCTATTGTGTCAAACCCTATCAAAGGTTGTGCTGTAATAATAATGTTGGTAAAAAGCATTTCATCAGGTCCGTGAATTATATATTTATTTAGAATCTAGAACCTAGACTCAGCTGAGTCCCTCTGTTCAGAATCGGATGCGGATTTCTAGTTCGAGGCCTGTTCCTATTCGCTTGTTCTACAAGATCTAGATCTAGCAGAGCTGCCAACCTTACACCAAAAAAGCATATTTGTAAGCTTTTTCAGCGATCGTAAGATTTTACACCACTTGCCGAATTGTACAACTTTTTGCTTGATCCGATGGATCGTCAAAACAAAATCTCGCTCTGTTTGCTGTTCCGATTCGTGACCGCTAGGGGTCCAATCTATTATTAATAGGCCCCTATGACAGCAAATGTACTATTGGACGATAACACAAACAGCATCACAGTGACTTCCCTTGATTGGTTTTCACCTAATTTCCCTTTGTTTAGGCCTACTTCCGCCAAGTTCGTGTTGCGTGGTGGTGTGTTCTTTTAATTTTTGCAAGCTTTAATTGCGTGTGTGACGAAATAGTGATATTTGTTATATTGTACTCTTTTTTTACAATCTTACACTTTTTAAGCTAAGATCTTACACTTTTGTGGCTAGTAGGGTTGGCAGCTCTGATTTAGATCTAGATTGATTTAGATTACTAGATCTATATGAAGGATTCATATTCCAATTCTATTGTGTTATTGTATCAAACCCTATTATAGCAATGTAGATGTAGGCCATATTATGTTCCTTGTTTGTTTTGGAGTGTGTTTAAAAAAATTTTGAAATATTTTTTTCATCTTGGACTTGTGCTGGCCTTTTTACATGAGGCGCGTTGCAGGTTCTTTTTTGGGGTAGGGTTAGGGTTAGGTTTCTTTATTGTGATTGTTGGGGTGGTCGCTCGTTAATCAGAAGTCCTTCCTTATGACACCCTCAAAAGCTCATGGGGGGGGGGGGGGTGTGTGTGTTGCGCAAAATTTTCAGACAATCTGGTTGAGGCTCACATGCAGATCTAGTGGTGACAAATTAGAAGAAAGATTAAGTTTCACATTGCAGGTTTCCATTTGTGAATCAAGCGAAAATCGAAGTCACAAGGTGGTTGGTTACTCTGTAGGTGTTGTTTGTGAAAAGTTTGTATTGGATCACTGTTCTGACGCTATTTTGTTGCCTCAAATGTATCCTACCAATTTTCAGCTCATTCCATTCATAAATGTTTAAATTATCTTGTAATAAAAAAATGTATGTTATTGTTCAGTATTTGATTCAGTTTTCATAGTTAAAAAGTATTTTGCTTAAGAAACATTCATCTTTACATCTGTTTTGTTTGTAGGTTAGTATTGCCTATATTTTAAAAAAGCTGTGGTGTTGCTATAGTAAAGATAATTTTGTTGACTGCTGCTGGTTTGTGGTTCTTTGGTTAGGATGGAACAGGCTCTGATAATTTTTTATATTATATTATGCTTAATTTATCAGACTTTTATGGTGATGGTCAGTGTGACCAGCTTTGTTTAGCTTTCTGGATAAGAACATGACCTGATTTGTTTCGTAAACTTGTTAATTTTTGTAGCAAGAAGTTGTTGGCGTGTGACGGTGGAGATTGCTTATGGTAGGGGTTGGTCTTTGTCTTTCCCCTCATTGTTTCAATCTTTCTTTCTTTGTTTCTGGCTTTATATGACAAAATGTCTATGTGCTTCTCTACACGGAATCAAATCAGGTTGTGGTATTATGTCAGTTCACTGTAAATTTGCTGGGGATCACAAAATCTTCAAATTAATTTTAAATCAGGCACTTGTTTTGTTTTGTTTTCAGGATGGGTGTCGAAGGAAGAGAAGAAGAAGGAGGTGAGTGGAGGTGGAGCTCAGCCGCCATCGTCGCAGCCTTCGCAGGCCACGCCTTCATCACAGCAGGCACAGCAACCACAGGCGGCTGTCAAGGTAGATGGATGATGTGTCTTTAAGTAGTTTGTCACCTTATAGAATTGATGTCATGGGTGGCGGTTGGAGGGCGCTGCTTGTAGGTCTTCTTTTCTTTTCCCCTGTTGTTGTCTTGCTTTTTGCGCCCCTTACCCAGATGATTAGAGGGTGTCATTGGTGGATTGTTATGGTTTTTTTTCTTTGTCTGCCTGTTTTGCTTTTCTCTTGTTCTAAATTATCATTTTTGTGTCGATGCGCTTCTTTTTACTCGGGCAAACCAAGATTTGACATTATATGTACACTGGCAGTGCCCAAACATGTAAGAGGCTTAATATGCAATAGGAGTCAATGTTGCAGAGATGCCAACTAGTACGATTTTACGTATTTTAGTACGATTTTTTGCCGAAAATACGCCAATACGACTTTTCATGAAAAAATCCGCATCCTGGAATGCGAAAAATACGAGATCCAGTTTGGGCGAGTAAACCTAATTATCTCAAGTCCCATCTTTTGTCAAAATAGTACATGGTACATGTCTCAGTATCGCGGAACTGGAATATTTGAAAACCAAGTCCGATAGGTCGGTAAGTTCATTTTTGCCAGTCGTGATTGTGATATTCGTTTAGGGTTTCCTCATCTGAGAGTACGTTTCACTTTCACGCGAACAGGCGGCTATGGCGGCAGACGGAAGTGTATATGACACCGAGGCTTGATCGGGAAAATCAAGATCTGCTTTCGTTACCACCGAGAAGTTTGCCAGCGGTAGACTGATAACACAACTTATTTGCGACATGCAGGTTGTGCAGGGTAAACGCTGTGTTGCCGTGCAAATAAAATTTCTCGAACTCGTCTCTGTGCTGTCACTTGTAGGAAAAAAAGAAAAGAAAATACAAGCCTCGTCCGATTTTTAGATTGTCGGGCTCGCCATCGTGACCGGTCGATGAACCTGCACGCATTCGCGTCATAAATAAATGCGGCATCGTGTGAGCAAAGACAGTGTTTGGTGGGAGTAACGGCGTTGCCAGGTATAGGACTACGGGAGGGGATTATTGATTTTTTTAAAAGATACACTCGGGGGTGGGGGGAGGGAGGAGGTGTGAAGGCAACACTAGAGGGCAAAAACTTGGAGGCAAATTTCAGAATTTTGATTAGGCTAGAGCTCTCTGCAAAGCGCGCGATAGTGCAGGCCGTGTGAGGAATCGGAATCCTTCATACTTTGCAAGTCTGTGTTATTGAAATAAAATGTTCGCGTGTCATTGGATGGGTGATAGTAAATTATACCTACAGTATATGTTGTAGCTTTCTGTTCAAGACGGGCACATTTTCAGTGTCACTGCATCTTGCCCTCCCACAGTTGTTACAACTCTCACAGTGCACGAGTTTACTTTAGCCATTCAAGTTATTGCTCTTCTCTGAGTTTGAGCAATAATTTGAGTCTGTCAGTTCATAATATGAATCATGACACCCTGACTGGTTCTTAATAGTCGAAGTTCTTGTTCTAGGCCCTTCCGAACGCTCAAAACAGGATTAATTTTTTATAATAATAATGAGAGGAAAATATTATAACAGACTGAAATACTTAAGTCAAACAAGACCCCAGTACGACATTGAACACTAACATGTTGTTGACTGGACACATGTTTATTGTACGCGTGTGTGCTCCCTTTTTCGAGCTGGTGAGCAAGTAAATTTTTTCAGGAAATATTGCTGGACACCTGAACATTTTACTGGTTGGTCGGTCGGTCGTGGAGAATACACATTTTCCCCTGAAAATACACATTTTCATATTTCACAATACTCATTTTGGTTTTCTGTGGTTGGCATGTCTGAATGTTGGGATATGGTCTAGAAACTAATACACATATATTAACCGCTGGCCTCATTAGAGTTCTCTCCCCTCCCCCCTTTTCTCACTCTCTCTTTCTCCCTCCCTCCCTCTCCCCCTCCCCCTCTGTCTCTCTCTCTCTTTCCCCCTCCCTCCCTCCCTCCCTCTCCCCCTTTCTCTCTCTCTCTCTCTCTCTCTCTCTCTCTCTCTCTCTCTCTCTCTCTCTCTCTCTCCCTCCCCCCCCTCTCTCCGTCTCCCTCCCTCCCTGTCTCTCTGCTCTCTCTCTCTCACTCTCACTCTCACTCTCTCTCTCTCACTCTCATTATAAATCCACGTTTTCTTGTCATTTCAGACCAGCACCCAATCTGGGGGGCAAAGCAGTGCGGGTGCCCGGTCTTGGAGCAATGTCACCGGGGGTGTACAGCAAGGTAGGATTATGTTTTATGTTTGACCTTAAGTGACCTTGGCTTACCTTAATATTTTCTTAATGGCCTTATGACGGAAAACATACATGCAATGCTGGCATCTACTTCAAATGGCATATTTTGGCAATTTTTCATAATGAATGCACAGTATTGAATATGGTATCAAAATTTAGCTCAAACCCTGTAGATTTCAGAAATGTTCGTCTCATGAGCAAGAGCTGTCTCGTTATGTAATAAAGGGCCGGTAATCACAGGTACCCAGGTGTAAACATTTAATTAACAAAAGTTCAATTTACTCACTTTAAAGTGATTTCAATTGCTTATCTCTGCAATAATGTCTTCCAAACTGAAAGCAGGACCCATCCTGATATACTCAGAGCATATATAAGCAAAAATAAGCACAAAATTCAAGAATTTGTGAAAAGGGGAGACAATTAAATGAAGCCGACTAATGCACGGTTTTCACAAATATATTTATTACACCAATTAGTGGGAGAATGTGAGATTAAAAATTGAAACATGGAAATGGCCTTGTGATCTAGTGCCTCTTGTAAGGCCTTTTGTAATTGTTCAGGTGAAGAAGTCTGTTGATCCCTTATTTGTGATTAGACCAACATCATTGCTCTTGGAAAAGACGTCTCAGGGGCTGCTCTTTTCCATAAATCTCACACTGAAGTAATCCTCTTCGAGCATTTTAACCTTAACCTACAGACAAAAAATTAAATAACACACCTTGAGAAATAACTTAATTGGGGGAAAACAGCAATTATTTGTAATAAATATTATGGATCTGATTTGTTAATTTCAATTGGAACTAACAATTTTAGCCGTTTACTAACCACGGCAGAATATATCGACCCTTACCTCTTTTTTTCAGTAAGTAGTAGATGTTTTAGGCTTTTAAAAAATGTCAATTGAATGTATCACACCTACATTTGTCTCTTTCTTATTGTATTTTTATTAGTGAGTCCCTTGTTGGCCTTCTTTCTCGCATTCTGCACAAACCTTATTTGATTTCTTTTCTACATAATATGAAACAGCAGTCTCGAAAAGAAACATCTTTCTGTTGTGTCTAGACTGCTCTTTCTTCACTATCTTTGGTAACTGACTACTTATATTCATGGAATAGCCATTCAGAAGGCTTGACCACAAACAGTTCCAAGGATTTTGAAGTTAAATCAAAGAGGTGTGGAGACACACATGTCTATAAATCATCTTCATCATCTATAAAGACTGACTTTAAATCATCATATCTTCTGGAATCTCATCATTGTCAAATAAATAATCATTGTCTTATGCTTCCTGTCTGTATTTGAGTGCCCCCCCCCCTAATTCTCAAATTTTTGGAATGCTTTGTTCGCTATCCTTATTTTGAAGTTTCTCTTCATAATATTATTTTTTTGTTACATGTTTCCTTTGGGGAAGAAAATCGCGTTTAAGACTTAGATTTAGCCTCATTTTGTTGTTCACGGTCTTGTTTGTTCGACCTGCGCAAAGTCCAACCGGTGCCCGACAGACATGAAAAATGCGCTTTTCAAGCTTAATTTAACAATAAATGTTAGAAAATGAAGAGAAGTGATAAAACTATGGCCTAGAACTGTTCAAAACTTCGTTTTGGATAATTACTGTGAGATCGTTGCCGTGGACGCAAATTCCAGTTCGTTCACCCGGTAGAATACGAGCGACGGAAACCAGGGTAATCGTGAATGAATAGCCGTAAATCTTTTAAAAATAAATTTTTCTTGTTTTTTAAAATACAAATTAACGTGGTTATGATTAAACATTGTCAAAACATGTTTAACTCACTGACTACTGGCCCCTTTCACAAAAGTTCAAAGTGTTCTGTTTTGATTTGTATCCATGTGTGAGTGTTTGGTGAAAATATAAAAACTGGTCTGTGCGTTTATTCAGACCCATACACTGAATTACATGAGACAGATGTAGGGAACGAAGTTGTGATTTCCTCGCGCGAACAACAACAGTACTAGTGCTAGATCTAGCCCTAAAACTACGACTCGGGCCGTGTTCG